>NW_027209043.1:160000-237500 GCF_027789765.1 Dendropsophus ebraccatus
CTGAGTTTCATTCCTACCACCTTAGGAAAAAAAGTCATTATTTTGAGGCTTAGAAGTCATTTCTGCAATTCCCATAGAAAATCAACGGCGTCTCTATTCAATTGTGTGGAGCGCATATCAGGTGGATTTTCTCTGCCGGCTTAAGAGATACACGTGAAACTAAAGCCGATCCTGGGTGCCTAGGGTGCCTGTCATCCAATCCGCACTGAATTTCATTTCTAGCACATAACCAAAAAATCGCCCCATTGACTTACATTGGAGTGCAGAAAAGGTCATTTTTTCTCGGTCCCTTTAAGAGGTAGGAGTTAAACAAGCTTAGGTCTGCGGTGCCCAGGGGGGACCCCATCCAGCCCACACTGAGTTTCATTCCTACCACCTTAGGAAAAAAAGTCATTATTTTGAGGCTTAGAAGTCATTTCTGCAATTCCCATAGAAAATCAACGGCGTCTCTATTCAATTGTGTGGAGCGCATATCAGGTGGATTTTCTCTGCCGGCTTAAGAGATACACGTGAAACTAAAGCCGATCCTGGGTGCCTAGGGTGCCTGTCATCCAATCCGCACTGAATTTCATTTCTAGCACATAGCCAAAAAATCGCCCCATTGACTTACATTGGAGTGCAGAAAAGGTCATTTTTTCTCGGTCCCTTTAAGAGGTAGGAGTTAAACAAGCTTAGGTCTGCGGTGCCCAGGGGGGACCCCATCCAGCCCGCACTGAGTTTCATTCCTACCACCTTAGGAAAAAAAGTCATTATTTTGAGGCTTAGAAGTCATTTCTGCAATTCCCATAGAAAATCAACGGCGTCTCTATTCAATTGTGTGGAGCGCATATCAGGTGGGTTTTCTCTGCCGGCTTAAGAGATACACGTGAAACTAAAGCCGATCCTGGGTGCCTAGGGTGCCTGTCATCCAATCCGCACTGAATTTCATTTCTAGCACATAGCCAAAAAATCGCCCCATTGACTTACATTGGAGTGCAGAAAAGGTCATTTTTTCTCGGTCCCTTTAAGAGGTAGGAGTTAAACAAGCTTAGGTCTGCGGTGCCCAGGGGGGACCCCATCCAGCCCGCACTGAGTTTCATTCCTACCACCTTAGGAAAAAAAGTCATTATTTTGAGGCTTAGAAGTCATTTCTGCAATTCCCATAGAAAATCAACGGCGTCTCTATTCAATTGTGTGGAGCGCATATCAGGTGGGTTTTCTCTGCCGGCTTAAGAGATACACGTGAAACTAAAGCCGATCCTGGGTGCCTAGGGTGCCTGTCATCCAATCCGCACTGAATTTCATTTCTAGCACATAGCCAAAAAATCGCCCCATTGACTTACATTGGAGTGCAGAAAAGGTCATTTTTTCTCGGTCCCTTTAAGAGGTAGGAGTTAAACAAGCTTAGGTCTGCGGTGCCCAGGGGGGACCCCATCCAGCCCGCACTGAGTTTCATTCCTACCACCTTAGGAAAAAAAGTCATTATTTTGAGGCTTAGAAGTCATTTCTGCAATTCCCATAGAAAATCAACGGCGTCTCTATTCAATTGTGTGGAGCGCATATCAGGTGGGTTTTCTCTGCCGGCTTAAGAGATACACGTGAAACTAAAGCCGATCCTGGGTGCCTAGGGTGCCTGTCATCCAATCCGCACTGAATTTCATTTCTAGCACATAGCCAAAAAATCGCCCCATTGACTTACATTGGAGTGCAGAAAAGGTCATTTTTTCTCGGTCCCTTTAAGAGGTAGGAGTTAAACAAGCTTAGGTCTGCGGTGCCCAGGGGGGACCCCATCCAGCCCGCACTGAGTTTCATTCCTACCACCTTAGGAAAAAAAGTCATTATTTTGAGGCTTAGAAGTCATTTCTGCAATTCCCATAGAAAATCAACGGCGTCTCTATTCAATTGTGTGGAGCGCATATCAGGTGGGTTTTCTCTGCCGGCTTAAGAGATACACGTGAAACTAAAGCCGATCCTGGGTGCCTAGGGTGCCTGTCATCCAATCCGCACTGAATTTCATTTCTAGCACATAGCCAAAAAATCGCCCCATTGACTTACATTGGAGTGCAGAAAAGGTCATTTTTTCTCGGTCCCTTTAAGAGGTAGGAGTTAAACAAGCTTAGGTCTGCGGTGCCCAGGGGGGACCCCATCCAGCCCGCACTGAGTTTCATTCCTACCACCTTAGGAAAAAAAGTCATTATTTTGAGGCTTAGAAGTCATTTCTGCAATTCCCATAGAAAATCAACGGCGTCTCTATTCAATTGTGTGGAGCGCATATCAGGTGGGTTTTCTCTGCCGGCTTAAGAGATACACGTGAAACTAAAGCCGATCCTGGGTGCCTAGGGTGCCTGTCATCCAATCCGCACTGAATTTCATTTCTAGCACATAGCCAAAAAATCGCCCCATTGACTTACATTGGAGTGCAGAAAAGGTCATTTTTTCTCGGTCCCTTTAAGAGGTAGGAGTTAAACAAGCTTAGGTCTGCGGTGCCCAGGGGGGACCCCATCCAGCCCGCACTGAGTTTCATTCCTACCACCTTAGGAAAAAAAGTCATTATTTTGAGGCTTAGAAGTCATTTCTGCAATTCCCATAGAAAATCAACGGCGTCTCTAATCAATTGTGTGGAGCGCATATCAGGTGGGTTTTCTCTGCCGGCTTAAGAGATACACGTGAAACTAAAGCCGATCCTGGGTGCCTAGGGTGCCTGTCATCCAATCCGCACTGAATTTCATTTCTAGCACATAGCCAAAAAATCGCCCCATTGACTTACATTGGAGTGCAGAAAAGGTCATTTTTTCTCGGTCCCTTTAAGAGGTAGGAGTTAAACAAGCTTAGGTCTGCGGTGCCCAGGGGGGACCCCATCCAGCCCACACTGAGTTTCATTCCTACCACCTTAGGAAAAAAAGTCATTATTTTGAGGCTTAGAAGTCATTTCTGCAATTCCCATAGAAAATCAATGGCGTCTCTATTCAATTGTGTGGAGCGCATATCAGGTGGGTTTTCTCTGCCGGCTTAAGAGATACACGTGAAACTAAAGCCGATCCTGGGTGCCTAGGGTGCCTGTCATCCAATCCGCACTGAATTTCATTTCTAGCACATAGCCAAAAAATCGCCCCATTGACTTACATTGGAGTGCAGAAAAGGTCATTTTTTCTCGGTCCCTTTAAGAGGTAGGAGTTAAACAAGCTTAGGTCTGCGGTGCCCAGGGGGGACCCCATCCAGCCCGCACTGAGTTTCATTCCTACCACCTTAGGAAAAAAAGTCATTATTTTGAGGCTTAGAAGTCATTTCTGCAATTCCCATAGAAAATCAACGGCGTCTCTATTCAATTGTGTGGAGCGCATATCAGGTGGGTTTTCTCTGCCGGCTTAAGAGATACACGTGAAACTAAAGCCGATCCTGGGTGCCTAGGGTGCCTGTCATCCAATCCGCACTGAATTTCATTTCTAGCACATAGCCAAAAAATCGCCCCATTGACTTACATTGGAGTGCAGAAAAGGTCATTTTTTCTCGGTCCCTTTAAGAGGTAGGAGTTAAACAAGCTTAGGTCTGCGGTGCCCAGGGGGGACCCCATCCAGCCCGCACTGAGTTTCATTCCTACCACCTTAGGAAAAAAAGTCATTATTTTGAGGCTTAGAAGTCATTTCTGCAATTCCCATAGAAAATCAACGGCGTCTCTATTCAATTGTGTGGAGCGCATATCAGGTGGGTTTTCTCTGCCGGCTTAAGAGATACACGTGAAACTAAAGCCGATCCTGGGTGCCTAGGGTGCCTGTCATCCAATCCGCACTGAATTTCATTTCTAGCACATAGCCAAAAAATCGCCCCATTGACTTACATTGGAGTGCAGAAAAGGTCATTTTTTCTCGGTCCCTTTAAGAGGTAGGAGTTAAACAAGCTTAGGTCTGCGGTGCCCAGGGGGGACCCCATCCAGCCCGCACTGAGTTTCATTCCTACCACCTTAGGAAAAAAAGTCATTATTTTGAGGCTTAGAAGTCATTTCTGCAATTCCCATAGAAAATCAACGGCGTCTCTATTCAATTGTGTGGAGCGCATATCAGGTGGGTTTTCTCTGCCGGCTTAAGAGATACACGTGAAACTAAAGCCGATCCTGGGTGCCTAGGGTGCCTGTCATCCAATCCGCACTGAATTTCATTTCTAGCACATAGCCAAAAAATCGCCCCATTGACTTACATTGGAGTGCAGAAAAGGTCATTTTTTCTCGGTCCCTTTAAGAGGTAGGAGTTAAACAAGCTTAGGTCTGCGGTGCCCAGGGGGGACCCCATCCAGCCCGCACTGAGTTTCATTCCTACCACCTTAGGAAAAAAAGTCATTATTTTGAGGCTTAGAAGTCATTTCTGCAATTCCCATAGAAAATCAACGGCGTCTCTATTCAATTGTGTGGAGCGCATATCAGGTGGGTTTTCTCTGCCGGCTTAAGAGATACACGTGAAACTAAAGCCGATCCTGGGTGCCTAGGGTGCCTGTCATCCAATCCGCACTGAATTTCATTTCTAGCACATAGCCAAAAAATCGCCCCATTGACTTACATTGGAGTGCAGAAAAGGTCATTTTTTCTCGGTCCCTTTAAGAGGTAGGAGTTAAACAAGCTTAGGTCTGCGGTGCCCAGGGGGGACCCCATCCAGCCCGCACTGAGTTTCATTCCTACCACCTTAGGAAAAAAAGTCATTATTTTGAGGCTTAGAAGTCATTTCTGCAATTCCCATAGAAAATCAACGGCGTCTCTATTCAATTGTGTGGAGCGCATATCAGGTGGGTTTCTCTGCCGGCTTAAGAGATACACGTGAAACTAAAGCCGATCCTGGGTGCCTAGGGTGCCTGTCATCCAATCCGCACTGAATTTCATTTCTTGCACATAGCCAAAAAATCGCCCCATTGACTTACATTGGAGTGCAGAAAAGGTCATTTTTTCTCGGTCCCTTTAAGAGGTAGGAGTTAAACAAGCTTAGGTCTGCGGTGCCCAGGGGGGACCCCATCCAGCCCGCACTGAGTTTCATTCCTACCACCTTAGGAAAAAAAGTCATTATTTTGAGGCTTAGAAGTCATTTCTGCAATTCCCATGGAAAATCAACGGCGTCTCTATTCAATTGTGTGGAGCGCATATCAGGTGGGTTTTCTCTGCCGGCTTAAGAGATACACGTGAAACTAAAGCCGATCCTGGGTGCCTAGGGTGCCTGTCATCCAATCCGCACTGAATTTCATTTCTAGCACATAGCCAAAAAATCGCCCCATTGACTTACATTGGAGTGCAGAAAAGGTCATTTTTTCTCGGTCCCTTTAAGAGGTAGGAGTTAAACAAGCTTAGGTCTGCGGTGCCCAGGGGGGACCCCATCCAGCCCGCACTGAGTTTCATTCCTACCACCTTAGGAAAAAAAGTCATTATTTTGAGGCTTAGAAGTCATTTCTGCAATTCCCATAGAAAATCAACGGCGTCTCTATTCAATTGTGTGGAGCGCATATCAGGTGGGTTTTCTCTGCCGGCTTAAGAGATACACGTGAAACTAAAGCCGATCCTGGGTGCCTAGGGTGCCTGTCATCCAATCCGCACTGAATTTCATTTCTAGCACATAGCCAAAAAATCGCCCCATTGACTTACATTGGAGTGCAGAAAAGGTCATTTTTTCTCGGTCCCTTTAAGAGGTAGGAGTTAAACAAGCTTAGGTCTGCGGTGCCCAGGGGGGACCCCATCCAGCCCGCACTGAGTTTCATTCCTACCACCTTAGGAAAAAAAGTCATTATTTTGAGGCTTAGAAGTCATTTCTGCAATTCCCATAGAAAATCAACGGCGTCTCTATTCAATTGTGTGGAGCGCATATCAGGTGGGTTTTCTCTGCCGGCTTAAGAGATACACGTGAAACTAAAGCCGATCCTGGGTGCCTAGGGTGCCTGTCATCCAATCCGCACTGAATTTCATTTCTAGCACATAGCCAAAAAATCGCCCCATTGACTTACATTGGAGTGCAGAAAAGGTCATTTTTTCTCGGTCCCTTTAAGAGGTAGGAGTTAAACAAGCTTAGGTCTGCGGTGCCCAGGGGGGACCCCATCCAGCCCGCACTGAGTTTCATTCCTACCACCTTAGGAAAAAAAGTCATTATTTTGAGGCTTAGAAGTCATTTCTGCAATTCCCATAGAAAATCAACGGCGTCTCTATTCAATTGTGTGGAGCGCATATCAGGTGGGTTTTCTCTGCCGGCTTAAGAGATACACGTGAAACTAAAGCCGATCCTGGGTGCCTAGGGTGCCTGTCATCCAATCCGCACTGAATTTCATTTCTAGCACATAGCCAAAAAATCGCCCCATTGACTTACATTGGAGTGCAGAAAAGGTCATTTTTTCTCGGTCCCTTTAAGAGGTAGGAGTTAAACAAGCTTAGGTCTGCGGTGCCCAGGGGGGACCCCATCCAGCCCGCACTGAGTTTCATTCCTACCACCTTAGGAAAAAAAGTCATTATTTTGAGGCTTAGAAGTCATTTCTGCAATTCCCATAGAAAATCAACGGCGTCTCTATTCAATTGTGTGGAGCGCATATCAGGTGGGTTTTCTGTGCCGGCTTAAGAGATACACGTGAAACTAAAGCCGATCCTGGGTGCCTAGGGTGCCTGTCATCCAATCCGCACTGAATTTCATTTCTAGCACATAGCCAAAAAATCGCCCCATTGACTTACATTGGAGTGCAGAAAAGGTCATTTTTTCTCGGTCCCTTTAAGAGGTAGGAGTTAAACAAGCTTAGGTCTGCGGTGCCCAGGGGGGACCCCATCCAGCCCGCACTGAGTTTCATTCCTACCACCTTAGGAAAAAAAGTCATTATTTTGAGGCTTAGAAGTCATTTCTGCAATTCCCATAGAAAATCAACGGCGTCTCTATTCAATTGTGTGGAGCGCATATCAGGTGGGTTTTCTCTGCCGGCTTAAGAGATACACGTGAAACTAAAGCCGATCCTGGGTGCCTAGGGTGCCTGTCATCCAATCCGCACTGAATTTCATTTCTAGCACATAGCCAAAAAATCGCCCCATTGACTTACATTGGAGTGCAGAAAAGGTCATTTTTTCTCGGTCCCTTTAAGAGGTAGGAGTTAAACAAGCTTAGGTCTGCGGTGCCCAGGGGGGACCCCATCCAGCCCGCACTGAGTTTCATTCCTACCACCTTAGGAAAAAAAGTCATTATTTTGAGGCTTAGAAGTCATTTCTGCAATTCCCATAGAAAATCAACGGCGTCTCTATTCAATTGTGTGGAGCGCATATCAGGTGGGTTTTCTCTGCCGGCTTAAGAGATACACGTGAAACTAAAGCCGATCCTGGGTGCCTAGGGTGCCTGTCATCCAATCCGCACTGAATTTCATTTCTAGCACATAGCCAAAAAATCGCCCCATTGACTTACATTGGAGTGCAGAAAAGGTCATTTTTTCTCGGTCCCTTTAAGAGGTAGGAGTTAAACAAGCTTAGGTCTGCGGTGCCCAGGGGGGACCCCATCCAGCCCGCGCTGAGTTTCATTCCTACCACCTTAGGAAAAAAAGTCATTATTTTGAGGCTTAGAAGTCATTTCTGCAATTCCCATAGAAAATCAACGGCGTCTCTAATTCAATTGTGTGGAGCGCATATCAGGTGGGTTTTCTCTGCCGGCTTAAGAGATACACGTGAAACTAAAGCCGATCCTGGGTGCCTAGGGTGCCTGTCATCCAATCCGCACTGAATTTCATTTCTAGCACATAGCCAAAAAATCGCCCCATTGACTTACATTGGAGTGCAGAAAAGGTCATTTTTCTCGGTCCCTTTAAGAGGTAGGAGTTAAACAAGCTTAGGTCTGCGGTGCCCAGGGGGGACCCCATCCAGCCCGCACTGAGTTTCATTCCTACCACCTTAGGAAAAAAAGTCATTATTTTGAGGCTTAGAAGTCATTTCTGCAATTCCCATAGAAAATCAACGGCGTCTCTATTCAATTGTGTGGAGCGCATATCAGGTGGGTTTCTCTGCCGGCTTAAGAGATACACGTGAAACTAAAGCCGATCCTGGGTGCCTAGGGTGCCTGTCATCCAATCCGCACTGAATTTCATTTCTAGCACATAGCCAAAAAATCGCCCCATTGACTTACATTGGAGTGCAGAAAAGGTCATTTTTTCTCGGTCCCTTTAAGAGGTAGGAGTTAAACAAGCTTAGGTCTGCGGTGCCCAGGGGGAACCCCATCCAGCCCGCACTGAGTTTCATTCCTACCACCTTAGGAAAAAAAGTCATTATTTTGAGGCTTAGAAGTCATTTCTGCAATTCTATAGAAAATCAACGGCGTCTCTATTCAATTGTGTGGAGCGCATATCAGGTGGGTTTCTCTGCCGGCTTAAGAGATACACGTGAAACTAAAGCCGATCCTGGGTGCCTAGGGTGCCTGTCATCCAATCCGCACTGAATTTCATTTCTAGCACATAGCCAAAAAATCGCCCCATTGACTTACATTGGAGTGCAGAAAAGGTCATTTTTTCTCGGTCCCTTTAAGAGGTAGGAGTTAAACAAGCTTAGGTCTGCGGTGCCCAGGGGGGACCCCATCCAGCCCGCACTGAGTTTCATTCCTACCACCTTAGGAAAAAAAGTCATTATTTTGAGGCTTAGAAGTCATTTCTGCAATTCCCATAGAAAATCAACGGCGTCTCTATTCAATTGTGTGGAGCGCATATCAGGTGGGTTTTCTCTGCCGGCTTAAGAGATACACGTGAAACTAAAGCCGATCCTGGGTGCCTAGGGTGCCTGTCATCCAATCCGCACTGAATTTCATTTCTAGCACATAGCCAAAAAATCGCCCCATTGACTTACATTGGAGTGCAGAAAAGGTCATTTTTTCTCGGTCCCTTTAAGAGGTAGGAGTTAAACAAGCTTAGGTCTGCGGTGCCCAGGGGGGACCCCATCCAGCCCGCACTGAGTTTCATTCCTACCACCTTAGGAAAAAAAGTCATTATTTTGAGGCTTAGAAGTCATTTCTGCAATTCCCATAGAAAATCAACGGCGTCTCTATTCAATTGTGTGGAGCGCATATCAGGTGGGTTTTCTCTGCCGGCTTAAGAGATACACGTGAAACTAAAGCCGATCCTGGGTGCCTAGGGTGCCTGTCATCCAATCCGCACTGAATTTCATTTCTAGCACATAGCCAAAAAATCGCCCCATTGACTTACATTGGAGTGCAGAAAAGGTCATTTTTTCTCGGTCCCTTTAAGAGGTAGGAGTTAAACAAGCTTAGGTCTGCGGTGCCCAGGGGGGACCCCATCCAGCCCGCACTGAGTTTCATTCCTACCACCTTAGGAAAAAAAGTCATTATTTTGAGGCTTAGAAGTCATTTCTGCAATTCCCATAGAAAATCAACGGCGTCTCTATTCAATTGTGTGGAGCGCATATCAGGTGGGTTTTCTCTGCCGGCTTAAGAGATACACGTGAAACTAAAGCCGATCCTGGGTGCCTAGGGTGCCTGTCATCCAATCCGCACTGAATTTCATTTCTAGCACATAGCCAAAAAATCGCCCCATTGACTTACATTGGAGTGCAGAAAAGGTCATTTTTTCTCGGTCCCTTTAAGAGGTAGGAGTTAAACAAGCTTAGGTCTGCGGTGCCCAGGGGGGACCCCATCCAGCCCGCACTGAGTTTCATTCCTACCACCTTAGGAAAAAAAGTCATTATTTTGAGGCTTAGAAGTCATTTCTGCAATTCCCATAGAAAATCAACGGCGTCTCTATTCAATTGTGTGGAGCGCATATCAGGTGGGTTTTCTCTGCCGGCTTAAGAGATACACGTGAAACTAAAGCCGATCCTGGGTGCCTAGGGTGCCTGTCATCCAATCCGCACTGAATTTCATTTCTAGCACATAGCCAAAAAATCGCCCCATTGACTTACATTGGAGTGCAGAAAAGGTCATTTTTCTCGGTCCCTTTAAGAGGTAGGAGTTAAACAAGCTTAGGTCTGCGGTGCCCAGGGGGGACCCCATCCAGCCCGCACTGAGTTTCATTCCTACCACCTTAGGAAAAAAAGTCATTATTTTGAGGCTTAGAAGTCATTTCTGCAATTCCCATAGAAAATCAACGGCGTCTCTATTCAATTGTGTGGAGCGCATATCAGGTGGGTTTTCTCTGCCGGCTTAAGAGATACACGTGAAACTAAAGCCGATCCTGGGTGCCTAGGGTGCCTGTCATCCAATCCGCACTGAATTTCATTTCTAGCACATAGCCAAAAAATCGCCCCATTGACTTACATTGGAGTGCAGAAAAGGTCATTTTTTCTCGGTCCCTTTAAGAGGTAGGAGTTAAACAAGCTTAGGTCTGCGGTGCCCAGGGGGGACCCCATCCAGCCCGCACTGAGTTTCATTCCTACCACCTTAGGAAAAAAAGTCATTATTTTGAGGCTTAGAAGTCATTTCTGCAATTCCCATAGAAAATCAACGGCGTCTCTATTCAATTGTGTGGAGCGCATATCAGGTGGGTTTTCTCTGCCGGCTTAAGAGATACACATGAAACTAAAGCCGATCCTGGGTGCCTAGGGTGCCTGTCATCCAATCCGCACTGAATTCATTTCTAGCACATAGCCAAAAAATCGCCCCATTGACTTACATTGGAGTGCAGAAAAGGTCATTTTTTCTCGGTCCCTTTAAGAGGTAGGAGTTAAACAAGCTTAGGTCTGCGGTGCCCAGGGGGGACCCCATCCAGCCCGCACTGAGTTTCATTCCTACCACCTTAGGAAAAAAAGTCATTATTTTGAGGCTTAGAAGTCATTTCTGCAATTCCCATAGAAAATCAACGGCGTCTCTATTCAATTGTGTGGAGCGCATATCAGGTGGGTTTCTCTGCCGGCTTAAGAGATACACGTGAAACTAAAGCCGATCCTGGGTGCCTAGGGTGCCTGTCATCCAATCCGCACTGAATTTCATTTCTAGCACATAGCCAAAAAATCGCCCCATTGACTTACATTGGAGTGCAGAAAAGGTCATTTTTTCTCGGTCCCTTTAAGAGGTAGGAGTTAAACAAGCTTAGGTCTGCGGTGCCCAGGGGGGACCCCATCCAGCCCGCACTGAGTTTCATTCCTACCACCTTAGGAAAAAAAGTCATTATTTTGAGGCTTAGAAGTCATTTCTGCAATTCCCATAGAAAATCAACGGCGTCTCTATTCAATTGTGTGGAGCGCATATCAGGTGGGTTTTCTCTGCCGGCTTAAGAGATACACGTGAAACTAAAGCCGATCCTGGGTGCCTAGGGTGCCTGTCATCCAATCCGCACTGAATTTCATTTCTAGCACATAGCCAAAAAATCGCCCCATTGACTTACATTGGAGTGCAGAAAAGGTCATTTTTTCTCGGTCCCTTTAAGAGGTAGGAGTTAAACAAGCTTAGGTCTGCGGTGCCCAGGGGGGACCCCATCCAGCCCGCACTGAGTTTCATTCCTACCACCTTAGGAAAAAAAGTCATTATTTTGAGGCTTAGAAGTCATTTCTGCAATTCCCATAGAAAATCAACGGCGTCTCTATTCAATTGTGTGGAGCGCATATCAGGTGGGTTTTCTCTGCCGGCTTAAGAGATACACGTGAAACTAAAGCCGATCCTGGGTGCCTAGGGTGCCTGTCATCCAATCCGCACTGAATTTCATTTCTAGCACATAGCCAAAAAATCGCCCCATTGACTTACATTGGAGTGCAGAAAAGGTCATTTTTTCTCGGTCCCTTTAAGAGGTAGGAGTTAAACAAGCTTAGGTCTGCGGTGCCCAGGGGGGACCCCATCCAGCCCGCACTGAGTTTCATTCCTACCACCTTAGGAAAAAAAGTCATTATTTGAGGCTTAGAAGTCATTTCTGCAATTCCCATAGAAAATCAACGGCGTCTCTATTCAATTGTGTGGAGCGCATATCAGGTGGGTTTCTCTGCCGGCTTAAGAGATACACGTGAAACTAAAGCCGATCCTGGGTGCCTAGGGTGCCTGTCATCCAATCCGCACTGAATTTCATTTCTAGCACATAGCCAAAAAATCGCCCCATTGACTTACATTGGAGTGCAGAAAAGGTCATTTTTTCTCGGTCCCTTTAAGAGGTAGGAGTTAAACAAGCTTAGGTCTGCGGTGCCCAGGGGGGACCCCATCCAGCCCGCACTGAGTTTCATTCCTACCACCTTAGGAAAAAAAGTCATTATTTTGAGGCTTAGAAGTCATTTCTGCAATTCCCATAGAAAATCAACGGCGTCTCTATTCAATTGTGTGGAGCGCATATCAGGTGGGTTTTCTCTGCCGGCTTAAGAGATACACGTGAAACTAAAGCCGATCCTGGGTGCCTAGGGTGCCTGTCATCCAATCCGCACTGAATTTCATTTCTAGCACATAGCCAAAAAATCGCCCCATTGACTTACATTGGAGTGCAGAAAAGGTCATTTTTTCTCGGTCCCTTTAAGAGGTAGGAGTTAAACAAGCTTAGGTCTGCGGTGCCCAGGGGGGACCCCATCCAGCCCGCACTGAGTTTCATTCCTACCACCTTAGGAAAAAAAGTCATTATTTTGAGGCTTAGAAGTCATTTCTGCAATTCCCATAGAAAATCAACGGCGTCTCTATTCAATTGTGTGGAGCGCATATCAGGTGGGTTTTCTCTGCCGGCTTAAGAGATACACGTGAAACTAAAGCCGATCCTGGGTGCCTAGGGTGCCTGTCATCCAATCCGCACTGAATTTCATTTCTAGCACATAGCCAAAAAATCGCCCCATTGACTTACATTGGAGTGCAGAAAAGGTCATTTTTTCTCGGTCCCTTTAAGAGGTAGGAGTTAAACAAGCTTAGGTCTGCGGTGCCCAGGGGGGACCCCATCCAGCCCGCACTGAGTTTCATTCCTACCACCTTAGGAAAAAAAGTCATTATTTTGAGGCTTAGAAGTCATTTCTGCAATTCCCATAGAAAATCAACGGCGTCTCTATTCAATTGTGTGGAGCGCATATCAGGTGGGTTTTCTCTGCCGGCTTAAGAGATACACGTGAAACTAAAGCCGATCCTGGGTGCCTAGGGTGCCTGTCATCCAATCCGCACTGAATTTCATTTCTAGCACATAGCCAAAAAATCGCCCCATTGACTTACATTGGAGTGCAGAAAAGGTCATTTTTTCTCGGTCCCTTTAAGAGGTAGGAGTTAAACAAGCTTAGGTCTGCGGTGCCCAGGGGGGACCCCATCCAGCCCGCACTGAGTTTCATTCCTACCACCTTAGGAAAAAAAGTCATTATTTTGAGGCTTAGAAGTCATTTCTGCAATTCCCATAGAAAATCAACGGCGTCTCTATTCAATTGTGTGGAGCGCATATCAGGTGGGTTTTCTCTGCCGGCTTAAGAGATACACGTGAAACTAAAGCCGATCCTGGGTGCCTAGGGTGCCTGTCATCCAATCCGCACTGAATTTCATTTCTAGCACATAGCCAAAAAATCGCCCCATTGACTTACATTGGAGTGCAGAAAAGGTCATTTTTTCTCGGTCCCTTTAAGAGGTAGGAGTTAAACAAGCTTAGGTCTGCGGTGCCCAGGGGGGACCCCATCCAGCCCGCACTGAGTTTCATTCCTACCACCTTAGGAAAAAAAGTCATTATTTTGAGGCTTAGAAGTCATTTCTGCAATTCCCATAGAAAATCAACGGCGTCTCTATTCAATTGTGTGGAGCGCATATCAGGTGGGTTTTCTCTGCCGGCTTAAGAGATACACGTGAAACTAAAGCCGATCCTGGGTGCCTAGGGTGCCTGTCATCCAATCCGCACTGAATTTCATTTCTAGCACATAGCCAAAAAATCGCCCCATTGACTTACATTGGAGTGCAGAAAAGGTCATTTTTTCTCGGTCCCTTTAAGAGGTAGGAGTTAAACAAGCTTAGGTCTGCGGTGCCCAGGGGGGACCCCATCCAGCCCGCACTGAGTTTCATTCCTACCACCTTAGGAAAAAAAGTCATTATTTTGAGGCTTAGAAGTCATTTCTGCAATTCCCATAGAAAATCAACGGCGTCTCTATTCAATTGTGTGGAGCGCATATCAGGTGGGTTTTCTCTGCCGGCTTAAGAGATACACGTGAAACTAAAGCCGATCCTGGGTGCCTAGGGTGCCTGTCATCCAATCCGCACTGAATTTCATTTCTAGCACATAGCCAAAAAATCGCCCCATTGACTTACATTGGAGTGCAGAAAAGGTCATTTTTTCTCGGTCCCTTTAAGAGGTAGGAGTTAAACAAGCTTAGGTCTGCGGTGCCCAGGGGGGACCCCATCCAGCCCGCACTGAGTTTCATTCCTACCACCTTAGGAAAAAAAGTCATTATTTGAGGCTTAGAAGTCATTTCTGCAATTCCCATAGAAAATCAACGGCGTCTCTATTCAATTGTGTGGAGCGCATATCAGGTGGGTTTTCTCTGCCGGCTTAAGAGATACACGTGAAACTAAAGCCGATCCTGGGTGCCTAGGGTGCCTGTCATCCAATCCGCACTGAATTTCATTTCTAGCACATAGCCAAAAAATCGCCCCATTGACTTACATTGGAGTGCAGAAAAGGTCATTTTTTCTCGGTCCCTTTAAGAGGTAGGAGTTAAACAAGCTTAGGTCTGCGGTGCCCAGGGGGGACCCCATCCAGCCCGCACTGAGTTTCATTCCTACCACCTTAGGAAAAAAAGTCATTATTTTGAGGCTTAGAAGTCATTTCTGCAATTCCCATAGAAAATCAACGGCGTCTCTATTCAATTGTGTGGAGCGCATATCAGGTGGTTTTCTCTGCCGGCTTAAGAGATACACGTGAAACTAAAGCCGATCCTGGGTGCCTAGGGTGCCTGTCATCCAATCCGCACTGAATTTCATTTCTAGCACATAGCCAAAAAATCGCCCCATTGACTTACATTGGAGTGCAGAAAAGGTCATTTTTTCTCGGTCCCTTTAAGAGGTAGGAGTTAAACAAGCTTAGGTCTGCGGTGCCCAGGGGGGACCCCATCCAGCCCGCACTGAGTTTCATTCCTACCACCTTAGGAAAAAAAGTCATTATTTTGAGGCTTAGAAGTCATTTCTGCAATTCCCATAGAAAATCAACGGCGTCTCTATTCAATTGTGTGGAGCGCATATCAGGTGGGTTTTCTCTGCCGGCTTAAGAGATACACGTGAAACTAAAGCCGATCCTGGGTGCCTAGGGTGCCTGTCATCCAATCCGCACTGAATTTCATTTCTAGCACATAGCCAAAAAATCGCCCCATTGACTTACATTGGAGTGCAGAAAAGGTCATTTTTTCTCGGTCCCTTTAAGAGGTAGGAGTTAAACAAGCTTAGGTCTGCGGTGCCCAGGGGGGACCCCATCCAGCCCGCACTGAGTTTCATTCCTACCACCTTAGGAAAAAAAGTCATTATTTTGAGGCTTAGAAGTCATTTCTGCAATTCCCATAGAAAATCAACGGCGTCTCTATTCAATTGTGTGGAGCGCATATCAGGTGGGTTTTCTCTGCCGGCTTAAGAGATACACGTGAAACTAAAGCCGATCCTGGGTGCCTAGGGTGCCTGTCATCCAATCCGCACTGAATTTCATTTCTAGCACATAGCCAAAAAATCGCCCCATTGACTTACATTGGAGTGCAGAAAAGGTCATTTTTTCTCGGTCCCTTTAAGAGGTAGGAGTTAAACAAGCTTAGGTCTGCGGTGCCCAGGGGGGACCCCATCCAGCCCGCACTGAGTTTCATTCCTACCACCTTAGGAAAAAAAGTCATTATTTTGAGGCTTAGAAGTCATTTCTGCAATTCCCATAGAAAATCAACGGCGTCTCTATTCAATTGTGTGGAGCGCATATCAGGTGGGTTTTCTCTGCCGGCTTAAGAGATACACGTGAAACTAAAGCCGATCCTGGGTGCCTAGGGTGCCTGTCATCCAATCCGCACTGAATTTCATTTCTAGCACATAGCCAAAAAATCGCCCCATTGACTTACATTGGAGTGCAGAAAAGGTCATTTTTTCTCGGTCCCTTTAAGAGGTAGGAGTTAAACAAGCTTAGGTCTGCGGTGCCCAGGGGGGACCCCATCCAGCCCGCACTGAGTTTCATTCCTACCACCTTAGGAAAAAAAGTCATTATTTTGAGGCTTAGAAGTCATTTCTGCAATTCCCATAGAAAATCAACGGCGTCTCTATTCAATTGTGTGGAGCGCATATCAGGTGGGTTTTCTCTGCCGGCTTAAGAGATACACGTGAAACTAAAGCCGATCCTGGGTGCCTAGGGTGCCTGTCATCCAATCCGCACTGAATTTCATTTCTAGCACATAGCCAAAAAATCGCCCCATTGACTTACATTGGAGTGCAGAAAAGGTCATTTTTCTCGGTCCCTTTAAGAGGTAGGAGTTAAACAAGCTTAGGTCTGCGGTGCCCAGGGGGGACCCCATCCAGCCCGCACTGAGTTTCATTCCTACCACCTTAGGAAAAAAAGTCATTATTTTGAGGCTTAGAAGTCATTTCTGCAATTCCCATAGAAAATCAACGGCGTCTCTATTCAATTGTGTGGAGCGCATATCAGGTGGGTTTTCTCTGCCGGCTTAAGAGATACACGTGAAACTAAAGCCGATCCTGGGTGCCTAGGGTGCCTGTCATCCAATCCGCACTGAATTTCATTTCTAGCACATAGCCAAAAAATCGCCCCATTGACTTACATTGGAGTGCAGAAAAGGTCATTTTTTCTCGGTCCCTTTAAGAGGTAGGAGTTAAACAAGCTTAGGTCTGCGGTGCCCAGGGGGGACCCCATCCAGCCCGCACTGAGTTTCATTCCTACCACCTTAGGAAAAAAAGTCATTATTTTGAGGCTTAGAAGTCATTTCTGCAATTCCCATAGAAAATCAACGGCGTCTCTATTCAATTGTGTGGAGCGCATATCAGGTGGGTTTTCTCTGCCGGCTTAAGAGATACACGTGAAACTAAAGCCGATCCTGGGTGCCTAGGGTGCCTGTCATCCAATCCGCACTGAATTTCATTTCTAGCACATAGCCAAAAAATCGCCCCATTGACTTACATTGGAGTGCAGAAAAGGTCATTTTTCTCGGTCCCTTAAGAGGTAGGAGTTAAACAAGCTTAGGTCTGCGGTGCCCAGGGGGAACCCCATCCAGCCCGCACTGAGTTTCATTCCTACCACCTTAGGAAAAAAAGTCATTATTTTGAGGCTTAGAAGTCATTTCTGCAATTCCCATAGAAAATCAACGGCGTCTCTATTCAATTGTGTGGAGCGCATATCAGGTGGATTTTCTCTGCCGGCTTAAGAGATACACGTGAAACTAAAGCCGATCCTGGGTGCCTAGGGTGCCTGTCATCCAATCCGCACTGAATTTCATTTCTAGCACATAGCCAAAAAATCGCCCCATTGACTTACATTGGAGTGCAGAAAAGGTCATTTTTCTCGGTCCTTTAAGAGGTAGGAGTTAAACAAGCTTAGGTCTGCGGTGCCCAGGGGGGACCCCATCCAGCCCGCACTGAGTTTCATTCCTACCACCTTAGGAAAAAAAGTCATTATTTTGAGGCTTAGAAGTCATTTCTGCAATTCCCATAGAAAATCAACGGCGTCTCTATTCAATTGTGTGGAGCGCATATCAGGTGGGTTTTCTCTGCCGGCTTAAGAGATACACGTGAAACTAAAGCCGATCCTGGGTGCCTAGGGTGCCTGTCATCCAATCCGCACTGCATTTCATTTCTAGCACATAGCCAAAAAATCGCCCCATTGACTTACATTGGAGTGCAGAAAAGGTCATTTTTTCTCGGTCCCTTTAAGAGGTAGGAGTTAAACAAGCTTAGGTCTGCGGTGCCCAGGGGGGACCCCATCCAGCCCGCACTGAGTTTCATTCCTACCACCTTAGGAAAAAAAGTCATTATTTTGAGGCTTAGAAGTCATTTCTGCAATTCCCATAGAAAATCAACGGCGTCTCTATTCAATTGTGTGGAGCGCATATCAGGTGGGTTTTCTCTGCCGGCTTAAGAGATACACGTGAAACTAAAGCCGATCCTGGGTGCCTAGGGTGCCTGTCATCCAATCCGCACTGAATTTCATTTCTAGCACATAGCCAAAAAATCGCCCCATTGACTTACATTGGAGTGCAGAAAAGGTCATTTTTTCTCGGTCCCTTTAAGAGGTAGGAGTTAAACAAGCTTAGGTCTGCGGTGCCCAGGGGGACCCCATCCAGCCCGCACTGAGTTTCATTCCTACCACCTTAGGAAAAAAAGTCATTATTTTGAGGCTTAGAAGTCATTTCTGCAATTCCCATAGAAAATCAACGGCGTCTCTATTCAATTGTGTGGAGCGCATATCAGGTGGGTTTTCTCTGCCGGCTTAAGAGATACACGTGAAACTAAAGCCGATCCTGGGTGCCTAGGGTGCCTGTCATCCAATCCGCACTGAATTTCATTTCTAGCACATAGCCAAAAATCGCCCCATTGACTTACATTGGAGTGCAGAAAAGGTCATTTTTTCTCGGTCCCTTTAAGAGGTAGGAGTTAAACAAGCTTAGGTCTGCGGTGCCCAGGGGGGACCCCATCCAGCCCGCACTGAGTTTCATTCCTACCACCTTAGGAAAAAAAGTCATTATTTTGAGGCTTAGAAGTCATTTCTGCAATTCCCATAGAAAATCAACGGCGTCTCTATTCAATTGTGTGGAGCGCATATCAGGTGGGTTTTCTCTGCCGGCTTAAGAGATACACGTGAAACTAAAGCCGATCCTGGGTGCCTAGGGTGCCTGTCATCCAATTCGCACTGAATTTCATTTCTAGCACATAGCCAAAAAATCGCCCCATTGACTTACATTGGAGTGCAGAAAAGGTCATTTTTTCTCGGTCCCTTTAAGAGGTAGGAGTTAAACAAGCTTAGGTCTGCGGTGCCCAGGGGGGACCCCATCCAGCCCGCACTGAGTTTCATTCCTACCACCTTAGGAAAAAAAGTCATTATTTTGAGGCTTAGAAGTCATTTCTGCAATTCCCATAGAAAATCAACGGCGTCTCTATTCAATTGTGTGGAGCGCATATCAGGTGGATTTTCTCTGCCGGCTTAAGAGATACACGTGAAACTAAAGCCGATCCTGGGTGCCTAGGGTGCCTGTCATCCAATCCGCACTGAATTTCATTTCTAGCACATAGCCAAAAAATCGCCCCATTGACTTACATTGGAGTGCAGAAAAGGTCATTTTTTCGGTCCCTTTAAGAGGTAGGAGTTAAACAAGCTTAGGTCTGCGGTGCCCAGGGGGGACCCCATCCAGCCCGCACTGAGTTTCATTCCTACCACCTTAGGAAAAAAAGTCATTATTTGAGGCTTAGAAGTCATTTCTGCAATTCCCATAGAAAATCAACGGCGTCTCTAATCAATTGTGTGGAGCGCATATCAGGTGGGTTTCTCTGCCGGCTTAAGAGATACACGTGAAACTAAAGCCGATCCTGGGTGCCTAGGGTGCCTGTCATCCAATCCGCACTGAATTTCATTTCTAGCACATAGCCAAAAAATCGCCCCATTGACTTACATTGGAGTGCAGAAAAGGTCATTTTTTCTCGGTCCTTTAAGAGGTAGGAGTTAAACAAGCTTAGGTCTGCGGTGCCCAGGGGGGACCCCATCCAGCCCGCACTGAGTTTCATTCCTACCACCTTAGGAAAAAAAGTCATTATTTTGAGGCTTAGAAGTCATTTCTGCAATTCCCATAGAAAATCAACGGCGTCTCTAATTCAATTGTGTGGAGCGCATATCAGGTGGGTTTTCTCTGCCGGCTTAAGAGATACACGTGAAACTAAAGCCGATCCTGGGTGCCTAGGGTGCCTGTCATCCAATCCGCACTGAATTTCATTTCTAGCACATAGCCAAAAATCGCCCCATTGACTTACATTGGAGTTCAGAAAAGGTCATTTTTTCTCGGTCCCTTTAAGAGGTAGGAGTTAAACAAGCTTAGGTCTGCGGTGCCCAGGGGGGACCCCATCCAGCCCGCACTGAGTTTCATTCCTACCCCTTAAAGGGACCGAGAAAAAATGACCTTTTCTGCACTCCAATGTAAGTCAATGGGGCGATTTTTTGGCTATGTGCTAGAAATGAAATGCAGTGCGGATTGATGACAGGCACCCTAGGCACCCAGGATCGGCTTTAGTTTCACGTGTATCTCTTAAGCCGGCAGAGAAAACCCACCTGATATGCGCTCCACACAATTGAATTAGAGACGCCGTTGATTTTCTATGGGAATTGCAGAAATGACTTCTAAGCCTCAAAATAATGACTTTTTTTCCTAAGGTGGTAGGAATGAAACTCAGTGCGGGCTGGATGGGGTCCCCCTTGGGCACCGCAGACCTAAGCTTGTTTAACTCCTACCTCTTAAAGGGACCGAGAAAAAATGACCTTTTCTGCACTCCAATGTAAGTCAATGGGGCGATTTTTTGGCTATGTGCTAGAAATGAAATTCAGTGCGGATTGGATGACAGGCACCCTAGGCACCCAGGATCGGCTTTAGTTTCACGTGTATCTCTTAAGCCGGCAGAGAAAACCCACCTGATATGCGCTCCACACAATTGAATAGAGACGCCGTTGATTTTCTATGGGAATTGCAGAAATGACTTCTAAGCCTCAAAATAATGACTTTTTTTCCTAAGGTGGTAGGAATGAAACTCAGTGCGGGCTGGATGGGGTCCCCCCTGGGCACCGCAGACCTAAGCTTGTTTAACTCCTACCTCTTAAAGGGACCGAGAAAAAATGACCTTTTCTGCACTCCAATGTAAGTCAATGGGGCGATTTTTTGGCTATGTGCTAGAAATGAAATTCAGTGCGGATTGGATGACAGGCACCCTAGGCACCCAGGATCGGCTTTAGTTTCACGTGTATCTCTTAAGCCGGCAGAGAAAACCCACCTGATATGCGCTCCACACAATTGAATAGAGACGCCGTTGATTTTCTATGGGAATTGCAGAAATGACTTCTAAGCCTCAAAATAATGACTTTTTTTCCTAAGGTGGTAGGAATGAAACTCAGTGCGGGCTGGATGGGGTCCCCCCTGGGCACCGCAGACCTAAGCTTGTTTAACTCCTACCTCTTAAAGGGACCGAGAAAAAATGACCTTTTCTGCACTCCAATGTAAGTCAATGGGGCGATTTTTTGGCTATGTGCTAGAAATGAAATTCAGTGCGGATTGGATGACAGGCACCCTAGGCACCCAGGATCGGCTTTAGTTTCACGTGTATCTCTTAAGCCGGCAGAGAAAACCCACCTGATATGCGCTCCACACAATTGAATAGAGACGCCGTTGATTTTCTATGGGAATTGCAGAAATGACTTCTAAGCCTCAAAATAATGACTTTTTTTCCTAAGGTGGTAGGAATGAAACTCAGTGCGGGCTGGATGGGGTCCCCCCTGGGCACCGCAGACCTAAGCTTGTTTAACTCCTACCTCTTAAAGGGACCGAGAAAAAATGACCTTTTCTGCACTCCAATGTAAGTCAATGGGGCGATTTTTTGGCTATGTGCTAGAAATGAAATTCAGTGCGGATTGGATGACAGGCACCCTAGGCACCCAGGATCGGCTTTAGTTTCACGTGTATCTCTTAAGCCGGCAGAGAAAACCCACCTGATATGCGCTCCACACAATTGAATAGAGACGCCGTTGATTTTCTATGGGAATTGCAGAAATGACTTCTAAGCCTCAAAATAATGACTTTTTTTCCTAAGGTGGTAGGAATGAAACTCAGTGCGGGCTGGATGGGGTCCCCCTGGGCACCGCAGACCTAAGCTTGTTTAACTCCTACCTCTTAAAGGGACCGAGAAAAAATGACCTTTTCTGCACTCCAATGTAAGTCAATGGGGCGATTTTTTGGCTATGTGCTAGAAATGAAATTCAGTGCGGATTGGATGACAGGCACCCTAGGCACCCAGGATCGGCTTTAGTTTCACGTGTATCTCTTAAGCCGGCAGAGAAAACCCACCTGATATGCGCTCCACACAATTGAATAGAGACGCCGTTGATTTTCTATGGGAATTGCAGAAATGACTTCTAAGCCTCAAAATAATGACTTTTTTTCCTAAGGTGGTAGGAATGAAACTCAGTGCGGGCTGGATGGGGTCCCCCTGGGCACCGCAGACCTAAGCATGTTTAACTCCTACCTCTTAAAGGGACCGAGAAAAAATGACCTTTTCTGCACTCCAATGTAAGTCAATGGGGCGATTTTTTGGCTATGTGCTAGAAATGAAATTCAGTGCGGATTGGATGACAGGCACCCTAGGCACCCAGGATCGGCTTTAGTTTCACGTGTATCTCTTAAGCCGGCAGAGAAAACCCACCTGATATGCGCTCCACACAATTGAATAGAGACGCCGTTGATTTTCTATGGGAATTGCAGAAATGACTTCTAAGCCTCAAAATAATGACTTTTTTTCCTAAGGTGGTAGGAATGAAACTCAGTGCGGGCTGGATGGGGTCCCCCCTGGGCACCGCAGACCTAAGCTTGTTTAACTCCTACCTCTTAAAGGGACCGAGAAAAAATGACCTTTTCTGCACTCCAATGTAAGTCAATGGGGCGATTTTTTGGCTATGTGCTAGAAATGAAATTCAGTGCGGATTGGATGACAGGCACCCTAGGCACCCAGGATCGGCTTTAGTTTCACGTGTATCTCTTAAGCCGGCAGAGAAAACCCACCTGATATGCGCTCCACACAATTGAATAGAGACGCCGTTGATTTTCTATGGGAATTGCAGAAATGACTTCTAAGCCTCAAAATAATGACTTTTTTTCCTAAGGTGGTAGGAATGAAACTCAGTGCGGGCTGGATGGGGTCCCCCCTGGGCACCGCAGACCTAAGCTTGTTTAACTCCTACCTCTTAAAGGGACCGAGAAAAAATGACCTTTTCTGCACTCCAATGTAAGTCAATGGGGCGATTTTTTGGCTATGTGCTAGAAATGAAATTCAGTGCGGATTGGATGACAGGCACCCTAGGCACCCAGGATCGGCTTTAGTTTCACGTGTATCTCTTAAGCCGGCAGAGAAAACCCACCTGATATGCGCTCCACACAATTGAATAGAGACGCCGTTGATTTTCTATGGGAATTGCAGAAATGACTTCTAAGCCTCAAAATAATGACTTTTTTTCCTAAGGTGGTAGGAATGAAACTCAGTGCGGGCTGGATGGGGTCCCCCCTGGGCACCGCAGACCTAAGCTTGTTTAACTCCTACCTCTTAAAGGGACCGAGAAAAAATGACCTTTTCTGCACTCCAATGTAAGTCAATGGGGCGATTTTTTGGCTATGTGCTAGAAATGAAATTCAGTGCGGATTGGATGACAGGCACCCTAGGCACCCAGGATCGGCTTTAGTTTCACGTGTATCTCTTAAGCCGGCAGAGAAAACCCACCTGATATGCGCTCCACACAATTGAATAGAGACGCCGTTGATTTTCTATGGGAATTGCAGAAATGACTTCTAAGCCTCAAAATAATGACTTTTTTTCCTAAGGTGGTAGGAATGAAACTCAGTGCGGGCTGGATGGGGTCCCCCCTGGGCACCGCAGACCTAAGCTTGTTTAACTCCTACCTCTTAAAGGGACCGAGAAAAAATGACCTTTTCTGCACTCCAATGTAAGTCAATGGGGCGATTTTTTGGCTATGTGCTAGAAATGAAATTCAGTGCGGATTGGATGACAGGCACCCTAGGCACCCAGGATCGGCTTTAGTTTCACGTGTATCTCTTAAGCCGGCAGAGAAAACCCACCTGATATGCGCTCCACACAATTGAATAGAGACGCCGTTGATTTTCTATGGGAATTGCAGAAATGACTTCTAAGCCTCAAAATAATGACTTTTTTTCCTAAGGTGGTAGGAATGAAACTCAGTGCGGGCTGGATGGGGTCCCCCCTGGGCACCGCAGACCTAAGCTTGTTTAACTCCTACCTCTTAAAGGGACCGAGAAAAAATGACCTTTTCTGCACTCCAATGTAAGTCAATGGGGCGATTTTTTGGCTATGTGCTAGAAATGAAATTCAGTGCGGATTGGATGACAGGCACCCTAGGCACCCAGGATCGGCTTTAGTTTCACGTGTATCTCTTAAGCCGGCAGAGAAAACCCACCTGATATGCGCTCCACACAATTGAATAGAGACGCCGTTGATTTTCTATGGGAATTGCAGAAATGACTTCTAAGCCTCAAAATAATGACTTTTTTTCCTAAGGTGGTAGGAATGAAACTCAGTGCGGGCTGGATGGGGTCCCCCCTGGGCACCGCAGACCTAAGCTTGTTTAACTCCTACCTCTTAAAGGGACCGAGAAAAAATGACCTTTTCTGCACTCCAATGTAAGTCAATGGGGCGATTTTTTGGCTATGTGCTAGAAATGAAATTCAGTGCGGATTGGATGACAGGCACCCTAGGCACCCAGGATCGGCTTTAGTTTCACGTGTATCTCTTAAGCCGGCAGAGAAAACCCACCTGATATGCGCTCCGCACAATTGAATAGAGACGCCGTTGATTTTCTATGGGAATTGCAGAAATGACTTCTAAGCCTCAAAATAATGACTTTTTTTCCTAAGGTGGTAGGAATGAAACTCAGTGCGGGCTGGATGGGGTCCCCCCTGGGCACCGCAGACCTAAGCTTGTTTAACTCCTACCTCTTAAAGGGACCGAGAAAAAATGACCTTTTCTGCACTCCAATGTAAGTCAATGGGGCGATTTTTTGGCTATGTGCTAGAAATGAAATTCAGTGCGGATTGGATGACAGGCACCCTAGGCACCCAGGATCGGCTTTAGTTTCACGTGTATCTCTTAAGCCGGCAGAGAAAACCAACCTGATATGCGCTCCACACAATTGAATAGAGACGCCGTTGATTTTCTATGGGAATTGCAGAAATGACTTCTAAGCCTCAAAATAATGACTTTTTTTCCTAAGGTGGTAGGAATGAAACTCAGTGCGGGCTGGATGGGGTCCCCCCTGGGCACCGCAGACCTAAGCTTGTTTAACTCCTACCTCTTAAAGGGACCGAGAAAAAATGACCTTTTCTGCACTCCAATGTAAGTCAATGGGGCGATTTTTTGGCTATGTGCTAGAAATGAAATTCAGTGCGGATTGGATGACAGGCACCCTAGGCACCCAGGATCGGCTTTAGTTTCACGTGTATCTCTTAAGCCGGCAGAGAAAACCCACCTGATATGCGCTCCACACAATTGAATAGAGACGCCGTTGATTTTCTATGGGAATTGCAGAAATGACTTCTAAGCCTCAAAATAATGACTTTTTTTCCTAAGGTGGTAGGAATGAAACTCAGTGCGGGCTGGATGGGGTCCCCCCTGGGCACCGCAGACCTAAGCTTGTTTAACTCCTACCTCTTAAAGGGACCGAGAAAAAATGACCTTTTCTGCACTCCAACGTAAGTCAATGGGGCGATTTTTTGGCTATGTGCTAGAAATGAAATTCAGTGCGGATTGGATGACAGGCACCCTAGGCACCCAGGATCGGCTTTAGTTTCACGTGTATCTCTTAAGCCGGCAGAGAAAACCCACCTGATATGCGCTCCACACAATTGAATAGAGACGCCGTTGATTTTCTATGGGAATTGCAGAAATGACTTCTAAGCCTCAAAATAATGACTTTTTTTCCTAAGGTGGTAGGAATGAAACTCAGTGTGGGCTGGATGGGGTCCCCCCTGGGCACCGCAGACCTAAGCTTGTTTAACTCCTACCTCTTAAAGGGACCGAGAAAAAATGACCTTTTCTGCACTCCAATGTAAGTCAATGGGGCGATTTTTTGGCTATGTGCTAGAAATGAAATTCAGTGCGGATTGGATGACAGGCACCCTAGGCACCCAGGATCGGCTTTAGTTTCACGTGTATCTCTTAAGCCGGCAGAGAAAACCCACCTGATATGCGCTCCACACAATTGAATAGAGACGCCGTTGATTTTCTATGGGAATTGCAGAAATGACTTCTAAGCCTCAAAATAATGACTTTTTTTCCTAAGGTGGTAGGAATGAAACTCAGTGCGGGCTGGATGGGGTCCCCCCTGGGCACCGCAGACCTAAGCTTGTTTAACTCCTACCTCTTAAAGGGACCGAGAAAAAATGACCTTTTCTGCACTCCAATGTAAGTCAATGGGGCGATTTTTTGGCTATGTGCTAGAAATGAAATTCAGTGCGGATTGGATGACAGGCACCCTAGGCACCCAGGATCGGCTTTAGTTTCACGTGTATCTCTTAAGCCGGCAGAGAAAACCCACCTGATATGCGCTCCACACAATTGAATAGAGACGCCGTTGATTTTCTATGGGAATTGCAGAAATGACTTCTAAGCCTCAAAATAATGACTTTTTTTCCTAAGGTGGTAGGAATGAAACTCAGTGCGGGCTGGATGGGGTCCCCCCTGGGCACCGCAGACCTAAGCTTGTTTAACTCCTACCTCTTAAAGGGACCGAGAAAAAATGACCTTTTCTGCACTCCAATGTAAGTCAATGGGGCGATTTTTTGGCTATGTGCTAGAAATGAAATTCAGTGCGGATTGGATGACAGGCACCCTAGGCACCCAGGATCGGCTTTAGTTTCACGTGTATCTCTTAAGCCGGCAGAGAAAACCCACCTGATATGCGCTCCACACAATTGAATAGAGACGCCGTTGATTTTCTATGGGAATTGCAGAAATGACTTCTAAGCCTCAAAATAATGACTTTTTTTCCTAAGGTGGTAGGAATGAAACTCAGTGCGGGCTGGATGGGGTCCCCCCTGGGCACCGCAGACCTAAGCTTGTTTAACTCCTACCTCTTAAAGGGACCGAGAAAAAATGACCTTTTCTGCACTCCAATGTAAGTCAATGGGGCGATTTTTTGGCTATGTGCTAGAAATGAAATTCAGTGCGGATTGGATGACAGGCACCCTAGGCACCCAGGATCGGCTTTAGTTTCACGTGTATCTCTTAAGCCGGCAGAGAAAACCCACCTGATATGCGCTCCACACAATTGAATAGAGACGCCGTTGATTTTCTATGGGAATTGCAGAAATGACTTCTAAGCCTCAAAATAATGACTTTTTTTCCTAAGGTGGTAGGAATGAAACTCAGTGCGGGCTGGATGGGGTCCCCCCTGGGCACCGCAGACCTAAGCTTGTTTAACTCCTACCTCTTAAAGGGACCGAGAAAAAATGACCTTTTCTGCACTCCAATGTAAGTCAATGGGGCGATTTTTTGGCTATGTGCTAGAAATGAAATTCAGTGCGGATTGGATGACAGGCACCCTAGGCACCCAGGATCGGCTTTAGTTTCACGTGTATCTCTTAAGCCGGCAGAGAAAACCCACCTGATATGCGCTCCACACAATTGAATAGAGACGCCGTTGATTTTCTATGGGAATTGCAGAAATGACTTCTAAGCCTCAAAATAATGACTTTTTTTCCTAAGGTGGTAGGAATGAAACTCAGTGCGGGCTGGATGGGGTCCCCCCTGGGCACCGCAGACCTAAGCTTGTTTAACTCCTACCTCTTAAAGGGACCGAGAAAAAATGACCTTTTCTGCACTCCAATGTAAGTCAATGGGGCGATTTTTTGGCTATGTGCTAGAAATGAAATTCAGTGCGGATTGGATGACAGGCACCCTAGGCACCCAGGATCGGCTTTAGTTTCACGTGTATCTCTTAAGCCGGCAGAGAAAACCCACCTGATATGCGCTCCACACAATTGAATAGAGACGCCGTTGATTTTCTATGGGAATTGCAGAAATGACTTCTAAGCCTCAAAATAATGACTTTTTTTCCTAAGGTGGTAGGAATGAAACTCAGTGCGGGCTGGATGGGGTCCCCCCTGGGCACCGCAGACCTAAGCTTGTTTAACTCCTACCTCTTAAAGGGACCGAGAAAAAATGACCTTTTCTGCACTCCAATGTAAGTCAATGGGGCGATTTTTTGGCTATGTGCTAGAAATGAAATTCAGTGCGGATTGGATGACAGGCACCCTAGGCACCCAGGATCGGCTTTAGTTTCACGTGTATCTCTTAAGCCGGCAGAGAAAACCCACCTGATATGCGCTCCACACAATTGAATAGAGACGCCGTTGATTTTCTATGGGAATTGCAGAAATGACTTCTAAGCCTCAAAATAATGACTTTTTTTCCTAAGGTGGTAGGAATGAAACTCAGTGCGGGCTGGATGGGGTCCCCCCTGGGCACCGCAGACCTAAGCTTGTTTAACTCCTACCTCTTAAAGGGACCGAGAAAAAATGACCTTTTCTGCACTCCAATGTAAGTCAATGGGGCGATTTTTTGGCTATGTGCTAGAAATGAAATTCAGTGCGGATTGGATGACAGGCACCCTAGGCACCCAGGATCGGCTTTAGTTTCACGTGTATCTCTTAAGCCGGCAGAGAAAACCCACCTGATATGCGCTCCACACAATTGAATAGAGACGCCGTTGATTTTCTATGGGAATTGCAGAAATGACTTCTAAGCCTCAAAATAATGACTTTTTTTCCTAAGGTGGTAGGAATGAAACTCAGTGCGGGCTGGATGGGGTCCCCCCTGGGCACCGCAGACCTAAGCTTGTTTAACTCCTACCTCTTAAAGGGACCGAGAAAAAATGACCTTTTCTGCACTCCAATGTAAGTCAATGGGGCGATTTTTTGGCTATGTGCTAGAAATGAAATTCAGTGCGGATTGGATGACAGGCACCCTAGGCACCCAGGATCGGCTTTAGTTTCACGTGTATCTCTTAAGCCGGCAGAGAAAACCCACCTGATATGCGCTCCACACAATTGAATAGAGACGCCGTTGATTTTCTATGGGAATTGCAGAAATGACTTCTAAGCCTCAAAATAATGACTTTTTTTCCTAAGGTGGTAGGAATGAAACTCAGTGCGGGCTGGATGGGGTCCCCCCTGGGCACCGCAGACCTAAGCTTGTTTAACTCCTACCTCTTAAAGGGACCGAGAAAAAATGACCTTTTCTGCACTCCAATGTAAGTCAATGGGGCGATTTTTTGGCTATGTGCTAGAAATGAAATTCAGTGCGGATTGGATGACAGGCACCCTAGGCACCCAGGATCGGCTTTAGTTTCACGTGTATCTCTTAAGCCGGCAGAGAAAACCCACCTGATATGCGCTCCACACAATTGAATAGAGACGCCGTTGATTTTCTATGGGAATTGCAGAAATGACTTCTAAGCCTCAAAATAATGACTTTTTTTCCTAAGGTGGTAGGAATGAAACTCAGTGCGGGCTGGATGGGGTCCCCCCTGGGCACCGCAGACCTAAGCTTGTTTAACTCCTACCTCTTAAAGGGACCGAGAAAAAATGACCTTTTCTGCACTCCAATGTAAGTCAATGGGGCGATTTTTTGGCTATGTGCTAGAAATGAAATTCAGTGCGGATTGGATGACAGGCACCCTAGGCACCCAGGATCGGCTTTAGTTTCACGTGTATCTCTTAAGCCGGCAGAGAAAACCCACCTGATATGCGCTCCACACAATTGAATAGAGACGCCGTTGATTTTCTATGGGAATTGCAGAAATGACTTCTAAGCCTCAAAATAATGACTTTTTTTCCTAAGGTGGTAGGAATGAAACTCAGTGCGGGCTGGATGGGGTCCCCCCTGGGCACCGCAGACCTAAGCTTGTTTAACTCCTACCTCTTAAAGGGACCGAGAAAAAATGACCTTTTCTGCACTCCAATGTAAGTCAATGGGGCGATTTTTTGGCTATGTGCTAGAAATGAAATTCAGTGCGGATTGGATGACAGGCACCCTAGGCACCCAGGATCGGCTTTAGTTTCACGTGTATCTCTTAAGCCGGCAGAGAAAACCCACCTGATATGCGCTCCACACAATTGAATAGAGACGCCGTTGATTTTACATGGGAATTGCAGAAATGACTTCTAAGCCTCAAAATAATGACTTTTTTTCCTAAGGTGGTAGGAATGAAACTCAGTGCGGGCTGGATGGGGTCCCCCCTGGGCACCGCAGACCTAAGCTTGTTTAACTCCTACCTCTTAAAGGGACCGAGAAAAAATGACCTTTTCTGCACTCCAATGTAAGTCAATGGGGCGATTTTTTGGCTATGTGCTAGAAATGAAATTCAGTGCGGATTGGATGACAGGCACCCTAGGCACCCAGGATCGGCTTTAGTTTCACGTGTATCTCTTAAGCCGGCAGAGAAAACCCACCTGATATGCGCTCCACACAATTGAATAGAGACGCCGTTGATTTTCTATGGGAATTGCAGAAATGACTTCTAAGCCTCAAAATAATGACTTTTTTTCCTAAGGTGGTAGGAATGAAACTCAGTGCGGGCTGGATGGGGTCCCCCCTGGGCACCGCAGACCTAAGCTTGTTTAACTCCTACCTCTTAAAGGGACCGAGAAAAAATGACCTTTTCTGCACTCCAATGTAAGTCAATGGGGCGATTTTTTGGCTATGTGCTAGAAATGAAATTCAGTGCGGATTGGATGACAGGCACCCTAGGCACCCAGGATCGGCTTTAGTTTCACGTGTATCTCTTAAGCCGGCAGAGAAAACCCACCTGATATGCGCTCCACACAATTGAATAGAGACGCCGTTGATTTTCTATGGGAATTGCAGAAATGACTTCTAAGCCTCAAAATAATGACTTTTTTTCCTAAGGTGGTAGGAATGAAACTCAGTGCGGGCTGGATGGGGTCCCCCCTGGGCACCGCAGACCTAAGCTTGTTTAACTCCTACCTCTTAAAGGGACCGAGAAAAAATGACCTTTTCTGCACTCCAATGTAAGTCAATGGGGCGATTTTTTGGCTATGTGCTAGAAATGAAATTCAGTGCGGATTGGATGACAGGCACCCTAGGCACCCAGGATCGGCTTTAGTTTCACGTGTATCTCTTAAGCCGGCAGAGAAAACCCACCTGATATGCGCTCCACACAATTGAATAGAGACGCCGTTGATTTTCTATGGGAATTGCAGAAATGACTTCTAAGCCTCAAAATAATGACTTTTTTTCCTAAGGTGGTAGGAATGAAACTCAGTGCGGGCTGGATGGGGTCCCCCCTGGGCACCGCAGACCTAAGCTTGTTTAACTCCTCCCTCTTAAAGGGACCGAGAAAAAATGACCTTTTCTGCACTCCAATGTAAGTCAATGGGGCGATTTTTTGGCTATGTGCTAGAAATGAAATTCAGTGCGGATTGGATGACAGGCACCCTAGGCACCCAGGATCGGCTTTAGTTTCACGTGTATCTCTTAAGCCGGCAGAGAAAACCCACCTGATATGCGCTCCACACAATTGAATAGAGACGCCGTTGATTTTCTATGGGAATTGCAGAAATGACTTCTAAGCCTCAAAATAATGACTTTTTTTCCTAAGGTGGTAGGAATGAAACTCAGTGCGGGCTGGATGGGGTCCCCCCTGGGCACCGCAGACCTAAGCTTGTTTAACTCCTACCTCTTAAAGGGACCGAGAAAAAATGACCTTTTCTGCACTCCAATGTAAGTCAATGGGGCGATTTTTTGGCTATGTGCTAGAAATGAAATTCAGTGCGGATTGGATGACAGGCACCCTAGGCACCCAGGATCGGCTTTAGTTTCACGTGTATCTCTTAAGCCGGCAGAGAAAACCCACCTGATATGCGCTCCACACAATTGAATAGAGACGCCGTTGATTTTCTATGGGAATTGCAGAAATGACTTCTAAGCCTCAAAATAATGACTTTTTTTCCTAAGGTGGTAGGAATGAAACTCAGTGCGGGCTGGATGGGGTCCCCCCTGGGCACCGCAGACCTAAGCTTGTTTAACTCCTACCTCTTAAAGGGACCGAGAAAAAATGACCTTTTCTGCACTCCAATGTAAGTCAATGGGGCGATTTTTTGGCTATGTGCTAGAAATGAAATTCAGTGCGGATTGGATGACAGGCACCCTAGGCACCCAGGATCGGCTTTAGTTTCACGTGTATCTCTTAAGCCGGCAGAGAAAACCCACCTGATATGCGCTCCACACAATTGAATAGAGACGCCGTTGATTTTCTATGGGAATTGCAGAAATGACTTCTAAGCCTCAAAATAATGACTTTTTTTCCTAAGGTGGTAGGAATGAAACTCAGTGCGGGCTGGATGGGGTCCCCCCTGGGCACCGCAGACCTAAGCTTGTTTAACTCCTACCTCTTAAAGGGACCGAGAAAAAATGACCTTTTCTGCACTCCAATGTAAGTCAATGGGGCGATTTTTTGGCTATGTGCTAGAAATGAAATTCAGTGCGGATTGGATGACAGGCACCCTAGGCACCCAGGATCGGCTTTAGTTTCACGTGTATCTCTTAAGCCGGCAGAGAAAACCCACCTGATATGCGCTCCACACAATTGAATAGAGACGCCGTTGATTTTCTATGGGAATTGCAGAAATGACTTCTAAGCCTCAAAATAATGACTTTTTTTCCTAAGGTGGTAGGAATGAAACTCAGTGCGGGCTGGATGGGGTCCCCCCTGGGCACCGCAGACCTAAGCTTGTTTAACTCCTACCTCTTAAAGGGACCGAGAAAAAATGACCTTTTCTGCACTCCAATGTAAGTCAATGGGGCGATTTTTTGGCTATGTGCTAGAAATGAAATTCAGTGCGGATTGGATGACAGGCACCCTAGGCACCCAGGATCGGCTTTAGTTTCACGTGTATCTCTTAAGCCGGCAGAGAAAACCCACCTGATATGCGCTCCACACAATTGAATAGAGACGCCGTTGATTTTCTATGGGAATTGCAGAAATGACTTCTAAGCCTCAAAATAATGACTTTTTTTCCTAAGGTGGTAGGAATGAAACTCAGTGCGGGCTGGATGGGGTCCCCCCTGGGCACCGCAGACCTAAGCTTGTTTAACTCCTACCTCTTAAAGGGACCGAGAAAAAATGACCTTTTCTGCACTCCAATGTAAGTCAATGGGGCGATTTTTTGGCTATGTGCTAGAAATGAAATTCAGTGCGGATTGGATGACAGGCACCCTAGGCACCCAGGATCGGCTTTAGTTTCACGTGTATCTCTTAAGCCGGCAGAGAAAACCCACCTGATATGCGCTCCACACAATTGAATAGAGACGCCGTTGATTTTCTATGGGAATTGCAGAAATGACTTCTAAGCCTCAAAATAATGACTTTTTTTCCTAAGGTGGTAGGAATGAAACTCAGTGCGGGCTGGATGGGGTCCCCCCTGGGCACCGCAGACCTAAGCTTGTTTAACTCCTACCTCTTAAAGGGACCGAGAAAAAATGACCTTTTCTGCACTCCAATGTAAGTCAATGGGGCGATTTTTTGGCTATGTGCTAGAAATGAAATTCAGTGCGGATTGGATGACAGGCACCCTAGGCACCCAGGATCGGCTTTAGTTTCACGTGTATCTCTTAAGCCGGCAGAGAAAACCCACCTGATATGCGCTCCACACAATTGAATAGAGACGCCGTTGATTTTCTATGGGAATTGCAGAAATGACTTCTAAGCCTCAAAATAATGACTTTTTTTCCTAAGGTGGTAGGAATGAAACTCAGTGCGGGCTGGATGGGGTCCCCCCTGGGCACCGCAGACCTAAGCTTGTTTAACTCCTACCTCTTAAAGGGACCGAGAAAAAATGACCTTTTCTGCACTCCAATGTAAGTCAATGGGGCGATTTTTTGGCTATGTGCTAGAAATGAAATTCAGTGCGGATTGGATGACAGGCACCCTAGGCACCCAGGATCGGCTTTAGTTTCACGTGTATCTCTTAAGCCGGCAGAGAAAACCCACCTGATATGCGCTCCACACAATTGAATAGAGACGCCGTTGATTTTCTATGGGAATTGCAGAAATGACTTCTAAGCCTCAAAATAATGACTTTTTTTCCTAAGGTGGTAGGAATGAAACTCAGTGCGGGCTGGATGGGGTCCCCCCTGGGCACCGCAGACCTAAGCTTGTTTAACTCCTACCTCTTAAAGGGACCGAGAAAAAATGACCTTTTCTGCACTCCAATGTAAGTCAATGGGGCGATTTTTTGGCTATGTGCTAGAAATGAAATTCAGTGCGGATTGGATGACAGGCACCCTAGGCACCCAGGATCGGCTTTAGTTTCACGTGTATCTCTTAAGCCGGCAGAGAAAACCCACCTGATATGCGCTCCACACAATTGAATAGAGACGCCGTTGATTTTCTATGGGAATTGCAGAAATGACTTCTAAGCCTCAAAATAATGACTTTTTTTCCTAAGGTGGTAGGAATGAAACTCAGTGCGGGCTGGATGGGGTCCCCCCTGGGCACCGCAGACCTAAGCTTGTTTAACTCCTACCTCTTAAAGGGACCGAGAAAAAATGACCTTTTCTGCACTCCAATGTAAGTCAATGGGGCGATTTTTTGGCTATGTGCTAGAAATGAAATTCAGTGCGGATTGGATGACAGGCACCCTAGGCACCCAGGATCGGCTTTAGTTTCACGTGTATCTCTTAAGCCGGCAGAGAAAACCCACCTGATATGCGCTCCACACAATTGAATAGAGACGCCGTTGATTTTCTATGGGAATTGCAGAAATGACTTCTAAGCCTCAAAATAATGACTTTTTTTCCTAAGGTGGTAGGAATGAAACTCAGTGCGGGCTGGATGGGGTCCCCCCTGGGCACCGCAGACCTAAGCTTGTTTAACTCCTACCTCTTAAAGGGACCGAGAAAAAATGACCTTTTCTGCACTCCAATGTAAGTCAATGGGGCGATTTTTTGGCTATGTGCTAGAAATGAAATTCAGTGCGGATTGGATGACAGGCACCCTAGGCACCCAGGATCGGCTTTAGTTTCACGTGTATCTCTTAAGCCGGCAGAGAAAACCCACCTGATATGCGCTCCACACAATTGAATAGAGACGCCGTTGATTTTCTATGGGAATTGCAGAAATGACTTCTAAGCCTCAAAATAATGACTTTTTTTCCTAAGGTGGTAGGAATGAAACTCAGTGCGGGCTGGATGGGGTCCCCCCTGGGCACCGCAGACCTAAGCTTGTTTAACTCCTACCTCTTAAAGGGACCGAGAAAAAATGACCTTTTCTGCACTCCAATGTAAGTCAATGGGGCGATTTTTTGGCTATGTGCTAGAAATGAAATTCAGTGCGGATTGGATGACAGGCACCCTAGGCACCCAGGATCGGCTTTAGTTTCACGTGTATCTCTTAAGCCGGCAGAGAAAACCCACCTGATATGCGCTCCACACAATTGAATAGAGACGCCGTTGATTTTCTATGGGAATTGCAGAAATGACTTCTAAGCCTCAAAATAATGACTTTTTTTCCTAAGGTGGTAGGAATGAAACTCAGTGCGGGCTGGATGGGGTCCCCCCTGGGCACCGCAGACCTAAGCTTGTTTAACTCCTACCTCTTAAAGGGACCGAGAAAAAATGACCTTTTCTGCACTCCAATGTAAGTCAATGGGGCGATTTTTTGGCTATGTGCTAGAAATGAAATTCAGTGCGGATTGGATGACAGGCACCCTAGGCACCCAGGATCGGCTTTAGTTTCACGTGTATCTCTTAAGCCGGCAGAGAAAACCCACCTGATATGCGCTCCACACAATTGAATAGAGACGCCGTTGATTTTCTATGGGAATTGCAGAAATGACTTCTAAGCCTCAAAATAATGACTTTTTTTCCTAAGGTGGTAGGAATGAAACTCAGTGCGGGCTGGATGGGGTCCCCCCTGGGCACCGCAGACCTAAGCTTGTTTAACTCCTACCTCTTAAAGGGACCGAGAAAAAATGACCTTTTCTGCACTCCAATGTAAGTCAATGGGGCGATTTTTTGGCTATGTGCTAGAAATGAAATTCAGTGCGGATTGGATGACAGGCACCCTAGGCACCCAGGATCGGCTTTAGTTTCACGTGTATCTCTTAAGCCGGCAGAGAAAACCCACCTGATATGCGCTCCACACAATTGAATAGAGACGCCGTTGATTTTCTATGGGAATTGCAGAAATGACTTCTAAGCCTCAAAATAATGACTTTTTTTCCTAAGGTGGTAGGAATGAAACTCAGTGCGGGCTGGATGGGGTCCCCCCTGGGCACCGCAGACCTAAGCTTGTTTAACTCCTACCTCTTAAAGGGACCGAGAAAAAATGACCTTTTCTGCACTCCAATGTAAGTCAATGGGGCGATTTTTTGGCTATGTGCTAGAAATGAAATTCAGTGCGGATTGGATGACAGGCACCCTAGGCACCCAGGATCGGCTTTAGTTTCACGTGTATCTCTTAAGCCGGCAGAGAAAACCCACCTGATATGCGCTCCACACAATTGAATAGAGACGCCGTTGATTTTCTATGGGAATTGCAGAAATGACTTCTAAGCCTCAAAATAATGACTTTTTTTCCTAAGGTGGTAGGAATGAAACTCAGTGCGGGCTGGATGGGGTCCCCCCTGGGCACCGCAGACCTAAGCTTGTTTAACTCCTACCTCTTAAAGGGACCGAGAAAAAATGACCTTTTCTGCACTCCAATGTAAGTCAATGGGGCGATTTTTTGGCTATGTGCTAGAAATGAAATTCAGTGCGGATTGGATGACAGGCACCCTAGGCACCCAGGATCGGCTTTAGTTTCACGTGTATCTCTTAAGCCGGCAGAGAAAACCCACCTGATATGCGCTCCACACAATTGAATAGAGACGCCGTTGATTTTCTATGGGAATTGCAGAAATGACTTCTAAGCCTCAAAATAATGACTTTTTTTCCTAAGGTGGTAGGAATGAAACTCAGTGCGGGCTGGATGGGGTCCCCCCTGGGCACCGCAGACCTAAGCTTGTTTAACTCCTACCTCTTAAAGGGACCGAGAAAAAATGACCTTTTCTGCACTCCAATGTAAGTCAATGGGGCGATTTTTTGGCTATGTGCTAGAAATGAAATTCAGTGCGGATTGGATGACAGGCACCCTAGGCACCCAGGATCGGCTTTAGTTTCACGTGTATCTCTTAAGCCGGCAGAGAAAACCCACCTGATATGCGCTCCACACAATTGAATAGAGACGCCGTTGATTTTCTATGGGAATTGCAGAAATGACTTCTAAGCCTCAAAATAATGACTTTTTTTCCTAAGGTGGTAGGAATGAAACTCAGTGCGGGCTGGATGGGGTCCCCCCTGGGCACCGCAGACCTAAGCTTGTTTAACTCCTACCTCTTAAAGGGACCGAGAAAAAATGACCTTTTCTGCACTCCAATGTAAGTCAATGGGGCGATTTTTTGGCTATGTGCTAGAAATGAAATTCAGTGCGGATTGGATGACAGGCACCCTAGGCACCCAGGATCGGCTTTAGTTTCACGTGTATCTCTTAAGCCGGCAGAGAAAACCCACCTGATATGCGCTCCACACAATTGAATAGAGACGCCGTTGATTTTCTATGGGAATTGCAGAAATGACTTCTAAGCCTCAAAATAATGACTTTTTTTCCTAAGGTGGTAGGAATGAAACTCAGTGCGGGCTGGATGGGGTCCCCCCTGGGCACCGCAGACCTAAGCTTGTTTAACTCCTACCTCTTAAAGGGACCGAGAAAAAATGACCTTTTCTGCACTCCAATGTAAGTCAATGGGGCGATTTTTTGGCTATGTGCTAGAAATGAAATTCAGTGCGGATTGGATGACAGGCACCCTAGGCACCCAGGATCGGCTTTAGTTTCACGTGTATCTCTTAAGCCGGCAGAGAAAACCCACCTGATATGCGCTCCACACAATTGAATAGAGACGCCGTTGATTTTCTATGGGAATTGCAGAAATGACTTCTAAGCCTCAAAATAATGACTTTTTTTCCTAAGGTGGTAGGAATGAAACTCAGTGCGGGCTGGATGGGGTCCCCCCTGGGCACCGCAGACCTAAGCTTGTTTAACTCCTACCTCTTAAAGGGACCGAGAAAAAATGACCTTTTCTGCACTCCAATGTAAGTCAATGGGGCGATTTTTTGGCTATGTGCTAGAAATGAAATTCAGTGCGGATTGGATGACAGGCACCCTAGGCACCCAGGATCGGCTTTAGTTTCACGTGTATCTCTTAAGCCGGCAGAGAAAACCCACCTGATATGCGCTCCACACAATTGAATAGAGACGCCGTTGATTTTCTATGGGAATTGCAGAAATGACTTCTAAGCCTCAAAATAATGACTTTTTTTCCTAAGGTGGTAGGAATGAAACTCAGTGCGGGCTGGATGGGGTCCCCCCTGGGCACCGCAGACCTAAGCTTGTTTAACTCCTACCTCTTAAAGGGACCGAGAAAAAATGACCTTTTCTGCACTCCAATGTAAGTCAATGGGGCGATTTTTTGGCTATGTGCTAGAAATGAAATTCAGTGCGGATTGGATGACAGGCACCCTAGGCACCCAGGATCGGCTTTAGTTTCACGTGTATCTCTTAAGCCGGCAGAGAAAACCCACCTGATATGCGCTCCACACAATTGAATAGAGACGCCGTTGATTTTCTATGGGAATTGGAGAAATGACTTCTAAGCCTCAAAATAATGACTTTTTTTCCTAAGGTGGTAGGAATGAAACTCAGTGCGGGCTGGATGGGGTCCCCCCTGGGCACCGCAGACCTAAGCTTGTTTAACTCCTACCTCTTAAAGGGACCGAGAAAAAATGACCTTTTCTGCACTCCAATGTAAGTCAATGGGGCGATTTTTTGGCTATGTGCTAGAAATGAAATTCAGTGCGGATTGGATGACAGGCACCCTAGGCACCCAGGATCGGCTTTAGTTTCACGTGTATCTCTTAAGCCGGCAGAGAAAACCCACCTGATATGCGCTCCACACAATTGAATAGAGACGCCGTTGATTTTCTATGGGAATTGCAGAAATGACTTCTAAGCCTCAAAATAATGACTTTTTTTCCTAAGGTGGTAGGAATGAAACTCAGTGCGGGCTGGATGGGGTCCCCCCTGGGCACCGCAGACCTAAGCTTGTTTAACTCCTACCTCTTAAAGGGACCGAGAAAAAATGACCTTTTCTGCACTCCAATGTAAGTCAATGGGGCGATTTTTTGGCTATGTGCTAGAAATGAAATTCAGTGCGGATTGGATGACAGGCACCCTAGGCACCCAGGATCGGCTTTAGTTTCACGTGTATCTCTTAAGCCGGCAGAGAAAACCCACCTGATATGCGCTCCACACAATTGAATAGAGACGCCGTTGATTTTCTATGGGAATTGCAGAAATGACTTCTAAGCCTCAAAATAATGACTTTTTTTCCTAAGGTGGTAGGAATGAAACTCAGTGCGGGCTGGATGGGGTCCCCCCTGGGCACCGCAGACCTAAGCTTGTTTAACTCCTACCTCTTAAAGGGACCGAGAAAAAATGACCTTTTCTGCACTCCAATGTAAGTCAATGGGGCGATTTTTTGGCTATGTGCTAGAAATGAAATTCAGTGCGGATTGGATGACAGGCACCCTAGGCACCCAGGATCGGCTTTAGTTTCACGTGTATCTCTTAAGCCGGCAGAGAAAACCCACCTGATATGCGCTCCACACAATTGAATAGAGACGCCGTTGATTTTCTATGGGAATTGCAGAAATGACTTCTAAGCCTCAAAATAATGACTTTTTTTCCTAAGGTGGTAGGAATGAAACTCAGTGCGGGCTGGATGGGGTCCCCCCTGGGCACCGCAGACCTAAGCTTGTTTAACTCCTACCTCTTAAAGGGACCGAGAAAAAATGACCTTTTCTGCACTCCAATGTAAGTCAATGGGGCGATTTTTTGGCTATGTGCTAGAAATGAAATTCAGTGCGGATTGGATGACAGGCACCCTAGGCACCCAGGATCGGCTTTAGTTTCACGTGTATCTCTTAAGCCGGCAGAGAAAACCCACCTGATATGCGCTCCACACAATTGAATAGAGACGCCGTTGATTTTCTATGGGAATTGCAGAAATGACTTCTAAGCCTCAAAATAATGACTTTTTTTCCTAAGGTGGTAGGAATGAAACTCAGTGCGGGCTGGATGGGGTCCCCCCTGGGCACCGCAGACCTAAGCTTGTTTAACTCCTACCTCTTAAAGGGACCGAGAAAAAATGACCTTTTCTGCACTCCAATGTAAGTCAATGGGGCGATTTTTTGGCTATGTGCTAGAAATGAAATTCAGTGCGGATTGGATGACAGGCACCCTAGGCACCCAGGATCGGCTTTAGTTTCACGTGTATCTCTTAAGCCGGCAGAGAAAACCCACCTGATATGCGCTCCACACAATTGAATAGAGACGCCGTTGATTTTCTATGGGAATTGCAGAAATGACTTCTAAGCCTCAAAATAATGACTTTTTTTCCTAAGGTGGTAGGAATGAAACTCAGTGCGGGCTGGATGGGGTCCCCCCTGGGCACCGCAGACCTAAGCTTGTTTAACTCCTACCTCTTAAAGGGACCGAGAAAAAATGACCTTTTCTGCACTCCAATGTAAGTCAATGGGGCGATTTTTTGGCTATGTGCTAGAAATGAAATTCAGTGCGGATTGGATGACAGGCACCCTAGGCACCCAGGATCGGCTTTAGTTTCACGTGTATCTCTTAAGCCGGCAGAGAAAACCCACCTGATATGCGCTCCACACAATTGAATAGAGACGCCGTTGATTTTCTATGGGAATTGCAGAAATGACTTCTAAGCCTCAAAATAATGACTTTTTTTCCTAAGGTGGTAGGAATGAAACTCAGTGCGGGCTGGATGGGGTCCCCCCTGGGCACCGCAGACCTAAGCTTGTTTAACTCCTACCTCTTAAAGGGACCGAGAAAAAATGACCTTTTCTGCACTCCAATGTAAGTCAATGGGGCGATTTTTTGGCTATGTGCTAGAAATGAAATTCAGTGCGGATTGGATGACAGGCACCCTAGGCACCCAGGATCGGCTTTAGTTTCACGTGTATCTCTTAAGCCGGCAGAGAAAACCCACCTGATATGCGCTCCACACAATTGAATAGAGACGCCGTTGATTTTCTATGGGAATTGCAGAAATGACTTCTAAGCCTCAAAATAATGACTTTTTTTCCTAAGGTGGTAGGAATGAAACTCAGTGCGGGCTGGATGGGGTCCCCCCTGGGCACCGCAGACCTAAGCTTGTTTAACTCCTACCTCTTAAAGGGACCGAGAAAAAATGACCTTTTCTGCACTCCAATGTAAGTCAATGGGGCGATTTTTTGGCTATGTGCTAGAAATGAAATTCAGTGCGGATTGGATGACAGGCACCCTAGGCACCCAGGATCGGCTTTAGTTTCACGTGTATCTCTTAAGCCGGCAGAGAAAACCCACCTGATATGCGCTCCACACAATTGAATAGAGACGCCGTTGATTTTCTATGGGAATTGCAGAAATGACTTCTAAGCCTCAAAATAATGACTTTTTTTCCTAAGGTGGTAGGAATGAAACTCAGTGCGGGCTGGATGGGGTCCCCCCTGGGCACCGCAGACCTAAGCTTGTTTAACTCCTACCTCTTAAAGGGACCGAGAAAAAATGACCTTTTCTGCACTCCAATGTAAGTCAATGGGGCGATTTTTTGGCTATGTGCTAGAAATGAAATTCAGTGCGGATTGGATGACAGGCACCCTAGGCACCCAGGATCGGCTTTAGTTTCACGTGTATCTCTTAAGCCGGCAGAGAAAACCCACCTGATATGCGCTCCACACAATTGAATAGAGACGCCGTTGATTTTCTATGGGAATTGCAGAAATGACTTCTAAGCCTCAAAATAATGACTTTTTTTCCTAAGGTGGTAGGAATGAAACTCAGTGCGGGCTGGATGGGGTCCCCCCTGGGCACCGCAGACCTAAGCTTGTTTAACTCCTACCTCTTAAAGGGACCGAGAAAAAATGACCTTTTCTGCACTCCAATGTAAGTCAATGGGGCGATTTTTTGGCTATGTGCTAGAAATGAAATTCAGTGCGGATTGGATGACAGGCACCCTAGGCACCCAGGATCGGCTTTAGTTTCACGTGTATCTCTTAAGCCGGCAGAGAAAACCCACCTGATATGCGCTCCACACAATTGAATAGAGACGCCGTTGATTTTCTATGGGAATTGCAGAAATGACTTCTAAGCCTCAAAATAATGACTTTTTTTCCTAAGGTGGTAGGAATGAAACTCAGTGCGGGCTGGATGGGGTCCCCCCTGGGCACCGCAGACCTAAGCTTGTTTAACTCCTACCTCTTAAAGGGACCGAGAAAAAATGACCTTTTCTGCACTCCAATGTAAGTCAATGGGGCGATTTTTTGGCTATGTGCTAGAAATGAAATTCAGTGCGGATTGGATGACAGGCACCCTAGGCACCCAGGATCGGCTTTAGTTTCACGTGTATCTCTTAAGCCGGCAGAGAAAACCCACCTGATATGCGCTCCACACAATTGAATAGAGACGCCGTTGATTTTCTATGGGAATTGCAGAAATGACTTCTAAGCCTCAAAATAATGACTTTTTTTCCTAAGGTGGTAGGAATGAAACTCAGTGCGGGCTGGATGGGGTCCCCCCTGGGCACCGCAGACCTAAGCTTGTTTAACTCCTACCTCTTAAAGGGACCGAGAAAAAATGACCTTTTCTGCACTCCAATGTAAGTCAATGGGGCGATTTTTTGGCTATGTGCTAGAAATGAAATTCAGTGCGGATTGGATGACAGGCACCCTAGGCACCCAGGATCGGCTTTAGTTTCACGTGTATCTCTTAAGCCGGCAGAGAAAACCCACCTGATATGCGCTCCACACAATTGAATAGAGACGCCGTTGATTTTCTATGGGAATTGCAGAAATGACTTCTAAGCCTCAAAATAATGACTTTTTTTCCTAAGGTGGTAGGAATGAAACTCAGTGCGGGCTGGATGGGGTCCCCCCTGGGCACCGCAGACCTAAGCTTGTTTAACTCCTACCTCTTAAAGGGACCGAGAAAAAATGACCTTTTCTGCACTCCAATGTAAGTCAATGGGGCGATTTTTTGGCTATGTGCTAGAAATGAAATTCAGTGCGGATTGGATGACAGGCACCCTAGGCACCCAGGATCGGCTTTAGTTTCACGTGTATCTCTTAAGCCGGCAGAGAAAACCCACCTGATATGCGCTCCACACAATTGAATAGAGACGCCGTTGATTTTCTATGGGAATTGCAGAAATGACTTCTAAGCCTCAAAATAATGACTTTTTTTCCTAAGGTGGTAGGAATGAAACTCAGTGCGGGCTGGATGGGGTCCCCCCTGGGCACCGCAGACCTAAGCTTGTTTAACTCCTACCTCTTAAAGGGACCGAGAAAAAATGACCTTTTCTGCACTCCAATGTAAGTCAATGGGGCGATTTTTTGGCTATGTGCTAGAAATGAAATTCAGTGCGGATTGGATGACAGGCACCCTAGGCACCCAGGATCGGCTTTAGTTTCACGTGTATCTCTTAAGCCGGCAGAGAAAACCCACCTGATATGCGCTCCACACAATTGAATAGAGACGCCGTTGATTTTCTATGGGAATTGCAGAAATGACTTCTAAGCCTCAAAATAATGACTTTTTTTCCTAAGGTGGTAGGAATGAAACTCAGTGCGGGCTGGATGGGGTCCCCCCTGGGCACCGCAGACCTAAGCTTGTTTAACTCCTACCTCTTAAAGGGACCGAGAAAAAATGACCTTTTCTGCACTCCAATGTAAGTCAATGGGGCGATTTTTTGGCTATGTGCTAGAAATGAAATTCAGTGCGGATTGGATGACAGGCACCCTAGGCACCCAGGATCGGCTTTAGTTTCACGTGTATCTCTTAAGCCGGCAGAGAAAACCCACCTGATATGCGCTCCACACAATTGAATAGAGACGCCGTTGATTTTCTATGGGAATTGCAGAAATGACTTCTAAGCCTCAAAATAATGACTTTTTTTCCTAAGGTGGTAGGAATGAAACTCAGTGCGGGCTGGATGGGGTCCCCCCTGGGCACCGCAGACCTAAGCTTGTTTAACTCCTACCTCTTAAAGGGACCGAGAAAAAATGACCTTTTCTGCACTCCAATGTAAGTCAATGGGGCGATTTTTTGGCTATGTGCTAGAAATGAAATTCAGTGCGGATTGGATGACAGGCACCCTAGGCACCCAGGATCGGCTTTAGTTTCACGTGTATCTCTTAAGCCGGCAGAGAAAACCCACCTGATATGCGCTCCACACAATTGAATAGAGACGCCGTTGATTTTCTATGGGAATTGCAGAAATGACTTCTAAGCCTCAAAATAATGACTTTTTTTCCTAAGGTGGTAGGAATGAAACTCAGTGCGGGCTGGATGGGGTCCCCCCTGGGCACCGCAGACCTAAGCTTGTTTAACTCCTACCTCTTAAAGGGACCGAGAAAAAATGACCTTTTCTGCACTCCAATGTAAGTCAATGGGGCGATTTTTTGGCTATGTGCTAGAAATGAAATTCAGTGCGGATTGGATGACAGGCACCCTAGGCACCCAGGATCGGCTTTAGTTTCACGTGTATCTCTTAAGCCGGCAGAGAAAACCCACCTGATATGCGCTCCACACAATTGAATAGAGACGCCGTTGATTTTCTATGGGAATTGCAGAAATGACTTCTAAGCCTCAAAATAATGACTTTTTTTCCTAAGGTGGTAGGAATGAAACTCAGTGCGGGCTGGATGGGGTCCCCCCTGGGCACCGCAGACCTAAGCTTGTTTAACTCCTACCTCTTAAAGGGACCGAGAAAAAATGACCTTTTCTGCACTCCAATGTAAGTCAATGGGGCGATTTTTTGGCTATGTGCTAGAAATGAAATTCAGTGCGGATTGGATGACAGGCACCCTAGGCACCCAGGATCGGCTTTAGTTTCACGTGTATCTCTTAAGCCGGCAGAGAAAACCCACCTGATATGCGCTCCACACAATTGAATAGAGACGCCGTTGATTTTCTATGGGAATTGCAGAAATGACTTCTAAGCCTCAAAATAATGACTTTTTTTCCTAAGGTGGTAGGAATGAAACTCAGTGCGGGCTGGATGGGGTCCCCCCTGGGCACCGCAGACCTAAGCTTGTTTAACTCCTACCTCTTAAAGGGACCGAGAAAAAATGACCTTTTCTGCACTCCAATGTAAGTCAATGGGGCGATTTTTTGGCTATGTGCTAGAAATGAAATTCAGTGCGGATTGGATGACAGGCACCCTAGGCACCCAGGATCGGCTTTAGTTTCACGTGTATCTCTTAAGCCGGCAGAGAAAACCCACCTGATATGCGCTCCACACAATTGAATAGAGACGCCGTTGATTTTCTATGGGAATTGCAGAAATGACTTCTAAGCCTCAAAATAATGACTTTTTTTCCTAAGGTGGTAGGAATGAAACTCAGTGCGGGCTGGATGGGGTCCCCCCTGGGCACCGCAGACCTAAGCTTGTTTAACTCCTACCTCTTAAAGGGACCGAGAAAAAATGACCTTTTCTGCACTCCAATGTAAGTCAATGGGGCGATTTTTTGGCTATGTGCTAGAAATGAAATTCAGTGCGGATTGGATGACAGGCACCCTAGGAACCCAGGATCGGCTTTAGTTTCACGTGTATCTCTTAAGCCGGCAGAGAAAACCCACCTGATATGCGCTCCACACAATTGAATAGAGACGCCGTTGATTTTCTATGGGAATTGCAGAAATGACTTCTAAGCCTCAAAATAATGACTTTTTTTCCTAAGGTGGTAGGAATGAAACTCAGTGCGGGCTGGATGGGGTCCCCCCTGGGCACCGCAGACCTAAGCTTGTTTAACTCCTACCTCTTAAAGGGACCGAGAAAAAATGACCTTTTCTGCACTCCAATGTAAGTCAATGGGGCGATTTTTTGGCTATGTGCTAGAAATGAAATTCAGTGCGGATTGGATGACAGGCACCCTAGGCACCCAGGATCGGCTTTAGTTTCACGTGTATCTCTTAAGCCGGCAGAGAAAACCCACCTGATATGCGCTCCACACAATTGAATAGAGACGCCGTTGATTTTCTATGGGAATTGCAGAAATGACTTCTAAGCCTCAAAATAATGACTTTTTTTCCTAAGGTGGTAGGAATGAAACTCAGTGCGGGCTGGATGGGGTCCCCCCTGGGCACCGCAGACCTAAGCTTGTTTAACTCCTACCTCTTAAAGGGACCGAGAAAAAATGACCTTTTCTGCACTCCAATGTAAGTCAATGGGGCGATTTTTTGGCTATGTGCTAGAAATGAAATTCAGTGCGGATTGGATGACAGGCACCCTAGGCACCCAGGATCGGCTTTAGTTTCACGTGTATCTCTTAAGCCGGCAGAGAAAACCCACCTGATATGCGCTCCACACAATTGAATAGAGACGCCGTTGATTTTCTATGGGAATTGCAGAAATGACTTCTAAGCCTCAAAATAATGACTTTTTTTCCTAAGGTGGTAGGAATGAAACTCAGTGCGGGCTGGATGGGGTCCCCCCTGGGCACCGCAGACCTAAGCTTGTTTAACTCCTACCTCTTAAAGGGACCGAGAAAAAATGACCTTTTCTGCACTCCAATGTAAGTCAATGGGGCGATTTTTTGGCTATGTGCTAGAAATGAAATTCAGTGCGGATTGGATGACAGGCACCCTAGGCACCCAGGATCGGCTTTAGTTTCACGTGTATCTCTTAAGCCGGCAGAGAAAACCCACCTGATATGCGCTCCACACAATTGAATAGAGACGCCGTTGATTTTCTATGGGAATTGCAGAAATGACTTCTAAGCCTCAAAATAATGACTTTTTTTCCTAAGGTGGTAGGAATGAAACTCAGTGCGGGCTGGATGGGGTCCCCCCTGGGCACCGCAGACCTAAGCTTGTTTAACTCCTACCTCTTAAAGGGACCGAGAAAAAATGACCTTTTCTGCACTCCAATGTAAGTCAATGGGGCGATTTTTTGGCTATGTGCTAGAAATGAAATTCAGTGCGGATTGGATGACAGGCACCCTAGGCACCCAGGATCGGCTTTAGTTTCACGTGTATCTCTTAAGCCGGCAGAGAAAACCCACCTGATATGCGCTCCACACAATTGAATAGAGACGCCGTTGATTTTCTATGGGAATTGCAGAAATGACTTCTAAGCCTCAAAATAATGACTTTTTTTCCTAAGGTGGTAGGAATGAAACTCAGTGCGGGCTGGATGGGGTCCCCCCTGGGCACCGCAGACCTAAGCTTGTTTAACTCCTACCTCTTAAAGGGACCGAGAAAAAATGACCTTTTCTGCACTCCAATGTAAGTCAATGGGGCGATTTTTTGGCTATGTGCTAGAAATGAAATTCAGTGCGGATTGGATGACAGGCACCCTAGGCACCCAGGATCGGCTTTAGTTTCACGTGTATCTCTTAAGCCGGCAGAGAAAACCCACCTGATATGCGCTCCACACAATTGAATAGAGACGCCGTTGATTTTCTATGGGAATTGCAGAAATGACTTCTAAGCCTCAAAATAATGACTTTTTTTCCTAAGGTGGTAGGAATGAAACTCAGTGCGGGCTGGATGGGGTCCCCCCTGGGCACCGCAGACCTAAGCTTGTTTAACTCCTACCTCTTAAAGGGACCGAGAAAAAATGACCTTTTCTGCACTCCAATGTAAGTCAATGGGGCGATTTTTTGGCTATGTGCTAGAAATGAAATTCAGTGCGGATTGGATGACAGGCACCCTAGGCACCCAGGATCGGCTTTAGTTTCACGTGTATCTCTTAAGCCGGCAGAGAAAACCCACCTGATATGCGCTCCACACAATTGAATAGAGACGCCGTTGATTTTCTATGGGAATTGCAGAAATGACTTCTAAGCCTCAAAATAATGACTTTTTTTCCTAAGGTGGTAGGAATGAAACTCAGTGCGGGCTGGATGGGGTCCCCCCTGGGCACCGCAGACCTAAGCTTGTTTAACTCCTACCTCTTAAAGGGACCGAGAAAAAATGACCTTTTCTGCACTCCAATGTAAGTCAATGGGGCGATTTTTTGGCTATGTGCTAGAAATGAAATTCAGTGCGGATTGGATGACAGGCACCCTAGGCACCCAGGATCGGCTTTAGTTTCACGTGTATCTCTTAAGCCGGCAGAGAAAACCCACCTGATATGCGCTCCACACAATTGAATAGAGACGCCGTTGATTTTCTATGGGAATTGCAGAAATGACTTCTAAGCCTCAAAATAATGACTTTTTTTCCTAAGGTGGTAGGAATGAAACTCAGTGCGGGCTGGATGGGGTCCCCCCTGGGCACCGCAGACCTAAGCTTGTTTAACTCCTACCTCTTAAAGGGACCGAGAAAAAATGACCTTTTCTGCACTCCAATGTAAGTCAATGGGGCGATTTTTTGGCTATGTGCTAGAAATGAAATTCAGTGCGGATTGGATGACAGGCACCCTAGGCACCCAGGATCGGCTTTAGTTTCACGTGTATCTCTTAAGCCGGCAGAGAAAACCCACCTGATATGCGCTCCACACAATTGAATAGAGACGCCGTTGATTTTCTATGGGAATTGCAGAAATGACTTCTAAGCCTCAAAATAATGACTTTTTTTCCTAAGGTGGTAGGAATGAAACTCAGTGCGGGCTGGATGGGGTCCCCCCTGGGCACCGCAGACCTAAGCTTGTTTAACTCCTACCTCTTAAAGGGACCGAGAAAAAATGACCTTTTCTGCACTCCAATGTAAGTCAATGGGGCGATTTTTTGGCTATGTGCTAGAAATGAAATTCAGTGCGGATTGGATGACAGGCACCCTAGGCACCCAGGATCGGCTTTAGTTTCACGTGTATCTCTTAAGCCGGCAGAGAAAACCCACCTGATATGCGCTCCACACAATTGAATAGAGACGCCGTTGATTTTCTATGGGAATTGCAGAAATGACTTCTAAGCCTCAAAATAATGACTTTTTTTCCTAAGGTGGTAGGAATGAAACTCAGTGCGGGCTGGATGGGGTCCCCCCTGGGCACCGCAGACCTAAGCTTGTTTAACTCCTACCTCTTAAAGGGACCGAGAAAAAATGACCTTTTCTGCACTCCAATGTAAGTCAATGGGGCGATTTTTTGGCTATGTGCTAGAAATGAAATTCAGTGCGGATTGGATGACAGGCACCCTAGGCACCCAGGATCGGCTTTAGTTTCACGTGTATCTCTTAAGCCGGCAGAGAAAACCCACCTGATATGCGCTCCACACAATTGAATAGAGACGCCGTTGATTTTCTATGGGAATTGCAGAAATGACTTCTAAGCCTCAAAATAATGACTTTTTTTCCTAAGGTGGTAGGAATGAAACTCAGTGCGGGCTGGATGGGGTCCCCCCTGGGCACCGCAGACCTAAGCTTGTTTAACTCCTACCTCTTAAAGGGACCGAGAAAAAATGACCTTTTCTGCACTCCAATGTAAGTCAATGGGGCGATTTTTTGGCTATGTGCTAGAAATGAAATTCAGTGCGGATTGGATGACAGGCACCCTAGGCACCCAGGATCGGCTTTAGTTTCACGTGTATCTCTTAAGCCGGCAGAGAAAACCCACCTGATATGCGCTCCACACAATTGAATAGAGACGCCGTTGATTTTCTATGGGAATTGCAGAAATGACTTCTAAGCCTCAAAATAATGACTTTTTTTCCTAAGGTGGTAGGAATGAAACTCAGTGCGGGCTGGATGGGGTCCCCCCTGGGCACCGCAGACCTAAGCTTGTTTAACTCCTACCTCTTAAAGGGACCGAGAAAAAATGACCTTTTCTGCACTCCAATGTAAGTCAATGGGGCGATTTTTTGGCTATGTGCTAGAAATGAAATTCAGTGCGGATTGGATGACAGGCACCCTAGGCACCCAGGATCGGCTTTAGTTTCACGTGTATCTCTTAAGCCGGCAGAGAAAACCCACCTGATATGCGCTCCACACAATTGAATAGAGACGCCGTTGATTTTCTATGGGAATTGCAGAAATGACTTCTAAGCCTCAAAATAATGACTTTTTTTCCTAAGGTGGTAGGAATGAAACTCAGTGCGGGCTGGATGGGGTCCCCCCTGGGCACCGCAGACCTAAGCTTGTTTAACTCCTACCTCTTAAAGGGACCGAGAAAAAATGACCTTTTCTGCACTCCAATGTAAGTCAATGGGGCGATTTTTTGGCTATGTGCTAGAAATGAAATTCAGTGCGGATTGGATGACAGGCACCCTAGGCACCCAGGATCGGCTTTAGTTTCACGTGTATCTCTTAAGCCGGCAGAGAAAACCCACCTGATATGCGCTCCACACAATTGAATAGAGACGCCGTTGATTTTCTATGGGAATTGCAGAAATGACTTCTAAGCCTCAAAATAATGACTTTTTTTCCTAAGGTGGTAGGAATGAAACTCAGTGCGGGCTGGATGGGGTCCCCCCTGGGCACCGCAGACCTAAGCTTGTTTAACTCCTACCTCTTAAAGGGACCGAGAAAAAATGACCTTTTCTGCACTCCAATGTAAGTCAATGGGGCGATTTTTTGGCTATGTGCTAGAAATGAAATTCAGTGCGGATTGGATGACAGGCACCCTAGGCACCCAGGATCGGCTTTAGTTTCACGTGTATCTCTTAAGCCGGCAGAGAAAACCCACCTGATATGCGCTCCACACAATTGAATAGAGACGCCGTTGATTTTCTATGGGAATTGCAGAAATGACTTCTAAGCCTCAAAATAATGACTTTTTTTCCTAAGGTGGTAGGAATGAAACTCAGTGCGGGCTGGATGGGGTCCCCCCTGGGCACCGCAGACCTAAGCTTGTTTAACTCCTACCTCTTAAAGGGACCGAGAAAAAATGACCTTTTCTGCACTCCAATGTAAGTCAATGGGGCGATTTTTTGGCTATGTGCTAGAAATGAAATTCAGTGCGGATTGGATGACAGGCACCCTAGGCACCCAGGATCGGCTTTAGTTTCACGTGTATCTCTTAAGCCGGCAGAGAAAACCCACCTGATATGCGCTCCACACAATTGAATAGAGACGCCGTTGATTTTCTATGGGAATTGCAGAAATGACTTCTAAGCCTCAAAATAATGACTTTTTTTCCTAAGGTGGTAGGAATGAAACTCAGTGCGGGCTGGATGGGGTCCCCCCTGGGCACCGCAGACCTAAGCTTGTTTAACTCCTACCTCTTAAAGGGACCGAGAAAAAATGACCTTTTCTGCACTCCAATGTAAGTCAATGGGGCGATTTTTTGGCTATGTGCTAGAAATGAAATTCAGTGCGGATTGGATGACAGGCACCCTAGGCACCCAGGATCGGCTTTAGTTTCACGTGTATCTCTTAAGCCGGCAGAGAAAACCCACCTGATATGCGCTCCACACAATTGAATAGAGACGCCGTTGATTTTCTATGGGAATTGCAGAAATGACTTCTAAGCCTCAAAATAATGACTTTTTTTCCTAAGGTGGTAGGAATGAAACTCAGTGCGGGCTGGATGGGGTCCCCCCTGGGCACCGCAGACCTAAGCTTGTTTAACTCCTACCTCTTAAAGGGACCGAGAAAAAATGACCTTTTCTGCACTCCAATGTAAGTCAATGGGGCGATTTTTTGGCTATGTGCTAGAAATGAAATTCAGTGCGGATTGGATGACAGGCACCCTAGGCACCCAGGATCGGCTTTAGTTTCACGTGTATCTCTTAAGCCGGCAGAGAAAACCCACCTGATATGCGCTCCACACAATTGAATAGAGACGCCGTTGATTTTCTATGGGAATTGCAGAAATGACTTCTAAGCCTCAAAATAATGACTTTTTTTCCTAAGGTGGTAGGAATGAAACTCAGTGCGGGCTGGATGGGGTCCCCCCTGGGCACCGCAGACCTAAGCTTGTTTAACTCCTACCTCTTAAAGGGACCGAGAAAAAATGACCTTTTCTGCACTCCAATGTAAGTCAATGGGGCGATTTTTTGGCTATGTGCTAGAAATGAAATTCAGTGCGGATTGGATGACAGGCACCCTAGGCACCCAGGATCGGCTTTAGTTTCACGTGTATCTCTTAAGCCGGCAGAGAAAACCCACCTGATATGCGCTCCACACAATTGAATAGAGACGCCGTTGATTTTCTATGGGAATTGCAGAAATGACTTCTAAGCCTCAAAATAATGACTTTTTTTCCTAAGGTGGTAGGAATGAAACTCAGTGCGGGCTGGATGGGGTCCCCCCTGGGCACCGCAGACCTAAGCTTGTTTAACTCCTACCTCTTAAAGGGACGGAGAAAAAATGACCTTTTCTGCACTCCAATGTAAGTCAATGGGGCGATTTTTTGGCTATGTGCTAGAAATGAAATTCAGTGCGGATTGGATGACAGGCACCCTAGGCACCCAGGATCGGCTTTAGTTTCACGTGTATCTCTTAAGCCGGCAGAGAAAACCCACCTGATATGCGCTCCACACAATTGAATAGAGACGCCGTTGATTTTCTATGGGAATTGCAGAAATGACTTCTAAGCCTCAAAATAATGACTTTTTTTCCTAAGGTGGTAGGAATGAAACTCAGTGCGGGCTGGATGGGGTCCCCCCTGGGCACCGCAGACCTAAGCTTGTTTAACTCCTACCTCTTAAAGGGACCGAGAAAAAATGACCTTTTCTGCACTCCAATGTAAGTCAATGGGGCGATTTTTTGGCTATGTGCTAGAAATGAAATTCAGTGCGGATTGGATGACAGGCACCCTAGGCACCCAGGATCGGCTTTAGTTTCACGTGTATCTCTTAAGCCGGCAGAGAAAACCCACCTGATATGCGCTCCACACAATTGAATAGAGACGCCGTTGATTTTCTATGGGAATTGCAGAAATGACTTCTAAGCCTCAAAATAATGACTTTTTTTCCTAAGGTGGTAGGAATGAAACTCAGTGCGGGCTGGATGGGGTCCCCCCTGGGCACCGCAGACCTAAGCTTGTTTAACTCCTACCTCTTAAAGGGACCGAGAAAAAATGACCTTTTCTGCACTCCAATGTAAGTCAATGGGGCGATTTTTTGGCTATGTGCTAGAAATGAAATTCAGTGCGGATTGGATGACAGGCACCCTAGGCACCCAGGATCGGCTTTAGTTTCACGTGTATCTCTTAAGCCGGCAGAGAAAACCCACCTGATATGCGCTCCACACAATTGAATAGAGACGCCGTTGATTTTCTATGGGAATTGCAGAAATGACTTCTAAGCCTCAAAATAATGACTTTTTTTCCTAAGGTGGTAGGAATGAAACTCAGTGCGGGCTGGATGGGGTCCCCCCTGGGCACCGCAGACCTAAGCTTGTTTAACTCCTACCTCTTAAAGGGACCGAGAAAAAATGACCTTTTCTGCACTCCAATGTAAGTCAATGGGGCGATTTTTTGGCTATGTGCTAGAAATGAAATTCAGTGCGGATTGGATGACAGGCACCCTAGGCACCCAGGATCGGCTTTAGTTTCACGTGTATCTCTTAAGCCGGCAGAGAAAACCCACCTGATATGCGCTCCACACAATTGAATAGAGACGCCGTTGATTTTCTATGGGAATTGCAGAAATGACTTCTAAGCCTCAAAATAATGACTTTTTTTCCTAAGGTGGTAGGAATGAAACTCAGTGCGGGCTGGATGGGGTCCCCCCTGGGCACCGCAGACCTAAGCTTGTTTAACTCCTACCTCTTAAAGGGACCGAGAAAAAATGACCTTTTCTGCACTCCAATGTAAGTCAATGGGGCGATTTTTTGGCTATGTGCTAGAAATGAAATTCAGTGCGGATTGGATGACAGGCACCCTAGGCACCCAGGATCGGCTTTAGTTTCACGTGTATCTCTTAAGCCGGCAGAGAAAACCCACCTGATATGCGCTCCACACAATTGAATAGAGACGCCGTTGATTTTCTATGGGAATTGCAGAAATGACTTCTAAGCCTCAAAATAATGACTTTTTTTCCTAAGGTGGTAGGAATGAAACTCAGTGCGGGCTGGATGGGGTCCCCCCTGGGCACCGCAGACCTAAGCTTGTTTAACTCCTACCTCTTAAAGGGACCGAGAAAAAATGACCTTTTCTGCACTCCAATGTAAGTCAATGGGGCGATTTTTTGGCTATGTGCTAGAAATGAAATTCAGTGCGGATTGGATGACAGGCACCCTAGGCACCCAGGATCGGCTTTAGTTTCACGTGTATCTCTTAAGCCGGCAGAGAAAACCCACCTGATATGCGCTCCACACAATTGAATAGAGACGCCGTTGATTTTCTATGGGAATTGCAGAAATGACTTCTAAGCCTCAAAATAATGACTTTTTTTCCTAAGGTGGTAGGAATGAAACTCAGTGCGGGCTGGATGGGGTCCCCCCTGGGCACCGCAGACCTAAGCTTGTTTAACTCCTACCTCTTAAAGGGACCGAGAAAAAATGACCTTTTCTGCACTCCAATGTAAGTCAATGGGGCGATTTTTTGGCTATGTGCTAGAAATGAAATTCAGTGCGGATTGGATGACAGGCACCCTAGGCACCCAGGATCGGCTTTAGTTTCACGTGTATCTCTTAAGCCGGCAGAGAAAACCCACCTGATATGCGCTCCACACAATTGAATAGAGACGCCGTTGATTTTCTATGGGAATTGCAGAAATGACTTCTAAGCCTCAAAATAATGACTTTTTTTCCTAAGGTGGTAGGAATGAAACTCAGTGCGGGCTGGATGGGGTCCCCCCTGGGCACCGCAGACCTAAGCTTGTTTAACTCCTACCTCTTAAAGGGACCGAGAAAAAATGACCTTTTCTGCACTCCAATGTAAGTCAATGGGGCGATTTTTTGGCTATGTGCTAGAAATGAAATTCAGTGCGGATTGGATGACAGGCACCCTAGGCACCCAGGATCGGCTTTAGTTTCACGTGTATCTCTTAAGCCGGCAGAGAAAACCCACCTGATATGCGCTCCACACAATTGAATAGAGACGCCGTTGATTTTCTATGGGAATTGCAGAAATGACTTCTAAGCCTCAAAATAATGACTTTTTTTCCTAAGGTGGTAGGAATGAAACTCAGTGCGGGCTGGATGGGGTCCCCCCTGGGCACCGCAGACCTAAGCTTGTTTAACTCCTACCTCTTAAAGGGACCGAGAAAAAATGACCTTTTCTGCACTCCAATGTAAGTCAATGGGGCGATTTTTTGGCTATGTGCTAGAAATGAAATTCAGTGCGGATTGGATGACAGGCACCCTAGGCACCCAGGATCGGCTTTAGTTTCACGTGTATCTCTTAAGCCGGCAGAGAAAACCCACCTGATATGCGCTCCACACAATTGAATAGAGACGCCGTTGATTTTCTATGGGAATTGCAGAAATGACTTCTAAGCCTCAAAATAATGACTTTTTTTCCTAAGGTGGTAGGAATGAAACTCAGTGCGGGCTGGATGGGGTCCCCCCTGGGCACCGCAGACCTAAGCTTGTTTAACTCCTACCTCTTAAAGGGACCGAGAAAAAATGACCTTTTCTGCACTCCAATGTAAGTCAATGGGGCGATTTTTTGGCTATGTGCTAGAAATGAAATTCAGTGCGGATTGGATGACAGGCACCCTAGGCACCCAGGATCGGCTTTAGTTTCACGTGTATCTCTTAAGCCGGCAGAGAAAACCCACCTGATATGCGCTCCACACAATTGAATAGAGACGCCGTTGATTTTCTATGGGAATTGCAGAAATGACTTCTAAGCCTCAAAATAATGACTTTTTTTCCTAAGGTGGTAGGAATGAAACTCAGTGCGGGCTGGATGGGGTCCCCCCTGGGCACCGCAGACCTAAGCTTGTTTAACTCCTACCTCTTAAAGGGACCGAGAAAAAATGACCTTTTCTGCACTCCAATGTAAGTCAATGGGGCGATTTTTTGGCTATGTGCTAGAAATGAAATTCAGTGCGGATTGGATGACAGGCACCCTAGGCACCCAGGATCGGCTTTAGTTTCACGTGTATCTCTTAAGCCGGCAGAGAAAACCCACCTGATATGCGCTCCACACAATTGAATAGAGACGCCGTTGATTTTCTATGGGAATTGCAGAAATGACTTCTAAGCCTCAAAATAATGACTTTTTTTCCTAAGGTGGTAGGAATGAAACTCAGTGCGGGCTGGATGGGGTCCCCCCTGGGCACCGCAGACCTAAGCTTGTTTAACTCCTACCTCTTAAAGGGACCGAGAAAAAATGACCTTTTCTGCACTCCAATGTAAGTCAATGGGGCGATTTTTTGGCTATGTGCTAGAAATGAAATTCAGTGCGGATTGGATGACAGGCACCCTAGGCACCCAGGATCGGCTTTAGTTTCACGTGTATCTCTTAAGCCGGCAGAGAAAACCCACCTGATATGCGCTCCACACAATTGAATAGAGACGCCGTTGATTTTCTATGGGAATTGCAGAAATGACTTCTAAGCCTCAAAATAATGACTTTTTTTCCTAAGGTGGTAGGAATGAAACTCAGTGCGGGCTGGATGGGGTCCCCCCTGGGCACCGCAGACCTAAGCTTGTTTAACTCCTACCTCTTAAAGGGACCGAGAAAAAATGACCTTTTCTGCACTCCAATGTAAGTCAATGGGGCGATTTTTTGGCTATGTGCTAGAAATGAAATTCAGTGCGGATTGGATGACAGGCACCCTAGGCACCCAGGATCGGCTTTAGTTTCACGTGTATCTCTTAAGCCGGCAGAGAAAACCCACCTGATATGCGCTCCACACAATTGAATAGAGACGCCGTTGATTTTCTATGGGAATTGCAGAAATGACTTCTAAGCCTCAAAATAATGACTTTTTTTCCTAAGGTGGTAGGAATGAAACTCAGTGCGGGCTGGATGGGGTCCCCCCTGGGCACCGCAGACCTAAGCTTGTTTAACTCCTACCTCTTAAAGGGACCGAGAAAAAATGACCTTTTCTGCACTCCAATGTAAGTCAATGGGGCGATTTTTTGGCTATGTGCTAGAAATGAAATTCAGTGCGGATTGGATGACAGGCACCCTAGGCACCCAGGATCGGCTTTAGTTTCACGTGTATCTCTTAAGCCGGCAGAGAAAACCCACCTGATATGCGCTCCACACAATTGAATAGAGACGCCGTTGATTTTCTATGGGAATTGCAGAAATGACTTCTAAGCCTCAAAATAATGACTTTTTTTCCTAAGGTGGTAGGAATGAAACTCAGTGCGGGCTGGATGGGGTCCCCCCTGGGCACCGCAGACCTAAGCTTGTTTAACTCCTACCTCTTAAAGGGACCGAGAAAAAATGACCTTTTCTGCACTCCAATGTAAGTCAATGGGGCGATTTTTTGGCTATGTGCTAGAAATGAAATTCAGTGCGGATTGGATGACAGGCACCCTAGGCACCCAGGATCGGCTTTAGTTTCACGTGTATCTCTTAAGCCGGCAGAGAAAACCCACCTGATATGCGCTCCACACAATTGAATAGAGACGCCGTTGATTTTCTATGGGAATTGCAGAAATGACTTCTAAGCCTCAAAATAATGACTTTTTTTCCTAAGGTGGTAGGAATGAAACTCAGTGCGGGCTGGATGGGGTCCCCCCTGGGCACCGCAGACCTAAGCTTGTTTAACTCCTACCTCTTAAAGGGACCGAGAAAAAATGACCTTTTCTGCACTCCAATGTAAGTCAATGGGGCGATTTTTTGGCTATGTGCTAGAAATGAAATTCAGTGCGGATTGGATGACAGGCACCCTAGGCACCCAGGATCGGCTTTAGTTTCACGTGTATCTCTTAAGCCGGCAGAGAAAACCCACCTGATATGCGCTCCACACAATTGAATAGAGACGCCGTTGATTTTCTATGGGAATTGCAGAAATGACTTCTAAGCCTCAAAATAATGACTTTTTTTCCTAAGGTGGTAGGAATGAAACTCAGTGCGGGCTGGATGGGGTCCCCCCTGGGCACCGCAGACCTAAGCTTGTTTAACTCCTACCTCTTAAAGGGACCGAGAAAAAATGACCTTTTCTGCACTCCAATGTAAGTCAATGGGGCGATTTTTTGGCTATGTGCTAGAAATGAAATTCAGTGCGGATTGGATGACAGGCACCCTAGGCACCCAGGATCGGCTTTAGTTTCACGTGTATCTCTTAAGCCGGCAGAGAAAACCCACCTGATATGCGCTCCACACAATTGAATAGAGACGCCGTTGATTTTCTATGGGAATTGCAGAAATGACTTCTAAGCCTCAAAATAATGACTTTTTTTCCTAAGGTGGTAGGAATGAAACTCAGTGCGGGCTGGATGGGGTCCCCCCTGGGCACCGCAGACCTAAGCTTGTTTAACTCCTACCTCTTAAAGGGACCGAGAAAAAATGACCTTTTCTGCACTCCAATGTAAGTCAATGGGGCGATTTTTTGGCTATGTGCTAGAAATGAAATTCAGTGCGGATTGGATGACAGGCACCCTAGGCACCCAGGATCGGCTTTAGTTTCACGTGTATCTCTTAAGCCGGCAGAGAAAACCCACCTGATATGCGCTCCACACAATTGAATAGAGACGCCGTTGATTTTCTATGGGAATTGCAGAAATGACTTCTAAGCCTCAAAATAATGACTTTTTTTCCTAAGGTGGTAGGAATGAAACTCAGTGCGGGCTGGATGGGGTCCCCCCTGGGCACCGCAGACCTAAGCTTGTTTAACTCCTACCTCTTAAAGGGACCGAGAAAAAATGACCTTTTCTGCACTCCAATGTAAGTCAATGGGGCGATTTTTTGGCTATGTGCTAGAAATGAAATGCAGTGCGGATTGGATGACAGGCACCCTAGGCACCCAGGATCGGCTTTAGTTTCACGTGTATCTCTTAAGCCGGCAGAGAAAACCCACCTGATATGCGCTCCACACAATTGAATAGAGACGCCGTTGATTTTCTATGGGAATTGCAGAAATGACTTCTAAGCCTCAAAATAATGACTTTTTTTCCTAAGGTGGTAGGAATGAAACTCAGTGCGGGCTGGATGGGGTCCCCCCTGGGCACCGCAGACCTAAGCTTGTTTAACTCCTACCTCTTAAAGGGACCGAGAAAAAATGACCTTTTCTGCACTCCAATGTAAGTCCATGGGGCGATTTTTTGGCTATGTGCTAGAAATGAAATTCAGTGCGGATTGGATGACAGGCACCCTAGGCACCCAGGATCGGCTTTAGTTTCACGTGTATCTCTTAAGCCGGCAGAGAAAACCCACCTGATATGCGCTCCACACAATTGAATAGAGACGCCGTTGATTTTCTATGGGAATTGCAGAAATGACTTCTAAGCCTCAAAATAATGACTTTTTTTCCTAAGGTGGTAGGAATGAAACTCAGTGCGGGCTGGATGGGGTCCCCCCTGGGCACCGCAGACCTAAGCTTGTTTAACTCCTACCTCTTAAAGGGACCGAGAAAAAATGACCTTTTCTGCACTCCAATGTAAGTCAATGGGGCGATTTTTTGGCTATGTGCTAGAAATGAAATTCAGTGCGGATTGGATGACAGGCACCCTAGGCACCCAGGATCGGCTTTAGTTTCACGTGTATCTCTTAAGCCGGCAGAGAAAACCCACCTGATATGCGCTCCACACAATTGAATAGAGACGCCGTTGATTTTCTATGGGAATTGCAGAAATGACTTCTAAGCCTCAAAATAATGACTTTTTTTCCTAAGGTGGTAGGAATGAAACTCAGTGCGGGCTGGATGGGGTCCCCCCTGGGCACCGCAGACCTAAGCTTGTTTAACTCCTACCTCTTAAAGGGACCGAGAAAAAATGACCTTTTCTGCACTCCAATGTAAGTCAATGGGGCGATTTTTTGGCTATGTGCTAGAAATGAAATTCAGTGCGGATTGGATGACAGGCACCCTAGGCACCCAGGATCGGCTTTAGTTTCACGTGTATCTCTTAAGCCGGCAGAGAAAACCCACCTGATATGCGCTCCACACAATTGAATAGAGACGCCGTTGATTTTCTATGGGAATTGCAGAAATGACTTCTAAGCCTCAAAATAATGACTTTTTTTCCTAAGGTGGTAGGAATGAAACTCAGTGCGGGCTGGATGGGGTCCCCCCTGGGCACCGCAGACCTAAGCTTGTTTAACTCCTACCTCTTAAAGGGACCGAGAAAAAATGACCTTTTCTGCACTCCAATGTAAGTCAATGGGGCGATTTTTTGGCTATGTGCTAGAAATGAAATTCAGTGCGGATTGGATGACAGGCACCCTAGGCACCCAGGATCGGCTTTAGTTTCACGTGTATCTCTTAAGCCGGCAGAGAAAACCCACCTGATATGCGCTCCACACAATTGAATAGAGACGCCGTTGATTTTCTATGGGAATTGCAGAAATGACTTCTAAGCCTCAAAATAATGACTTTTTTTCCTAAGGTGGTAGGAATGAAACTCAGTGCGGGCTGGATGGGGTCCCCCCTGGGCACCGCAGACCTAAGCTTGTTTAACTCCTACCTCTTAAAGGGACCGAGAAAAAATGACCTTTTCTGCACTCCAATGTAAGTCAATGGGGCGATTTTTTGGCTATGTGCTAGAAATGAAATTCAGTGCGGATTGGATGACAGGCACCCTAGGCACCCAGGATCGGCTTTAGTTTCACGTGTATCTCTTAAGCCGGCAGAGAAAACCCACCTGATATGCGCTCCACACAATTGAATAGAGACGCCGTTGATTTTCTATGGGAATTGCAGAAATGACTTCTAAGCCTCAAAATAATGACTTTTTTTCCTAAGGTGGTAGGAATGAAACTCAGTGCGGGCTGGATGGGGTCCCCCCTGGGCACCGCAGACCTAAGCTTGTTTAACTCCTACCTCTTAAAGGGACCGAGAAAAAATGACCTTTTCTGCACTCCAATGTAAGTCAATGGGGCGATTTTTTGGCTATGTGCTAGAAATGAAATTCAGTGCGGATTGGATGACAGGCACCCTAGGCACCCAGGATCGGCTTTAGTTTCACGTGTATCTCTTAAGCCGGCAGAGAAAACCCACCTGATATGCGCTCCACACAATTGAATAGAGACGCCGTTGATTTTCTATGGGAATTGCAGAAATGACTTCTAAGCCTCAAAATAATGACTTTTTTTCCTAAGGTGGTAGGAATGAAACTCAGTGCGGGCTGGATGGGGTCCCCCCTGGGCACCGCAGACCTAAGCTTGTTTAACTCCTACCTCTTAAAGGGACCGAGAAAAAATGACCTTTTCTGCACTCCAATGTAAGTCAATGGGGCGATTTTTTGGCTATGTGCTAGAAATGAAATTCAGTGCGGATTGGATGACAGGCACCCTAGGCACCCAGGATCGGCTTTAGTTTCACGTGTATCTCTTAAGCCGGCAGAGAAAACCCACCTGATATGCGCTCCACACAATTGAATAGAGACGCCGTTGATTTTCTATGGGAATTGCAGAAATGACTTCTAAGCCTCAAAATAATGACTTTTTTTCCTAAGGTGGTAGGAATGAAACTCAGTGCGGGCTGGATGGGGTCCCCCCTGGGCACCGCAGACCTAAGCTTGTTTAACTCCTACCTCTTAAAGGGACCGAGAAAAAATGACCTTTTCTGCACTCCAATGTAAGTCAATGGGGCGATTTTTTGGCTATGTGCTAGAAATGAAATTCAGTGCGGATTGGATGACAGGCACCCTAGGCACCCAGGATCGGCTTTAGTTTCACGTGTATCTCTTAAGCCGGCAGAGAAAACCCACCTGATATGCGCTCCACACAATTGAATAGAGACGCCGTTGATTTTCTATGGGAATTGCAGAAATGACTTCTAAGCCTCAAAATAATGACTTTTTTTCCTAAGGTGGTAGGAATGAAACTCAGTGCGGGCTGGATGGGGTCCCCCCTGGGCACCGCAGACCTAAGCTTGTTTAACTCCTACCTCTTAAAGGGACCGAGAAAAAATGACCTTTTCTGCACTCCAATGTAAGTCAATGGGGCGATTTTTTGGCTATGTGCTAGAAATGAAATTCAGTGCGGATTGGATGACAGGCACCCTAGGCACCCAGGATCGGCTTTAGTTTCACGTGTATCTCTTAAGCCGGCAGAGAAAACCCACCTGATATGCGCTCCACACAATTGAATAGAGACGCCGTTGATTTTCTATGGGAATTGCAGAAATGACTTCTAAGCCTCAAAATAATGACTTTTTTTCCTAAGGTGGTAGGAATGAAACTCAGTGCGGGCTGGATGGGGTCCCCCCTGGGCACCGCAGACCTAAGCTTGTTTAACTCCTACCTCTTAAAGGGACCGAGAAAAAATGACCTTTTCTGCACTCCAATGTAAGTCAATGGGGCGATTTTTTGGCTATGTGCTAGAAATGAAATTCAGTGCGGATTGGATGACAGGCACCCTAGGCACCCAGGATCGGCTTTAGTTTCACGTGTATCTCTTAAGCCGGCAGAGAAAACCCACCTGATATGCGCTCCACACAATTGAATAGAGACGCCGTTGATTTTCTATGGGAATTGCAGAAATGACTTCTAAGCCTCAAAATAATGACTTTTTTTCCTAAGGTGGTAGGAATGAAACTCAGTGCGGGCTGGATGGGGTCCCCCCTGGGCACCGCAGACCTAAGCTTGTTTAACTCCTACCTCTTAAAGGGACCGAGAAAAAATGACCTTTTCTGCACTCCAATGTAAGTCAATGGGGCGATTTTTTGGCTATGTGCTAGAAATGAAATTCAGTGCGGATTGGATGACAGGCACCCTAGGCACCCAGGATCGGCTTTAGTTTCACGTGTATCTCTTAAGCCGGCAGAGAAAACCCACCTGATATGCGCTCCACACAATTGAATAGAGACGCCGTTGATTTTCTATGGGAATTGCAGAAATGACTTCTAAGCCTCAAAATAATGACTTTTTTTCCTAAGGTGGTAGGAATGAAACTCAGTGCGGGCTGGATGGGGTCCCCCCTGGGCACCGCAGACCTAAGCTTGTTTAACTCCTACCTCTTAAAGGGACCGAGAAAAAATGACCTTTTCTGCACTCCAATGTAAGTCAATGGGGCGATTTTTTGGCTATGTGCTAGAAATGAAATTCAGTGCGGATTGGATGACAGGCACCCTAGGCACCCAGGATCGGCTTTAGTTTCACGTGTATCTCTTAAGCCGGCAGAGAAAACCCACCTGATATGCGCTCCACACAATTGAATAGAGACGCCGTTGATTTTCTATGGGAATTGCAGAAATGACTTCTAAGCCTCAAAATAATGACTTTTTTTCCTAAGGTGGTAGGAATGAAACTCAGTGCGGGCTGGATGGGGTCCCCCCTGGGCACCGCAGACCTAAGCATGTTTAACTCCTACCTCTTAAAGGGACCGAGAAAAAATGACCTTTTCTGCACTCCAATGTAAGTCAATGGGGCGATTTTTTGGCTATGTGCTAGAAATGAAATGCAGTGCGGATTGGATGACAGGCACCCTAGGCACCCAGGATCGGCTTTAGTTTCACGTGTATCTCTTAAGCCGGCAGAGAAAACCCACCTGATATGCGCTCCACACAATTGAATAGAGACGCCGTTGATTTTCTATGGGAATTGCAGAAATGACTTCTAAGCCTCAAAATAATGACTTTTTTTCCTAAGGTGGTAGGAATGAAACTCAGTGCGGGCTGGATGGGGTCCCCCCTGGGCACCGCAGACCTAAGCTTGTTTAACTCCTACCTCTTAAAGGGACCGAGAAAAAATGACCTTTTCTGCACTCCAATGTAAGTCAATGGGGCGATTTTTTGGCTATGTGCTAGAAATGAAATTCAGTGCGGATTGGATGACAGGCACCCTAGGCACCCAGGATCGGCTTTAGTTTCACGTGTATCTCTTAAGCCGGCAGAGAAAACCCACCTGATATGCGCTCCACACAATTGAATAGAGACGCCGTTGATTTTCTATGGGAATTGCAGAAATGACTTCTAAGCCTCAAAATAATGACTTTTTTTCCTAAGGTGGTAGGAATGAAACTCAGTGCGGGCTGGATGGGGTCCCCCCTGGGCACCGCAGACCTAAGCTTGTTTAACTCCTACCTCTTAAAGGGACCGAGAAAAAATGACCTTTTCTGCACTCCAATGTAAGTCAATGGGGCGATTTTTTGGCTATGTGCTAGAAATGAAATTCAGTGCGGATTGGATGACAGGCACCCTAGGCACCCAGGATCGGCTTTAGTTTCACGTGTATCTCTTAAGCCGGCAGAGAAAACCCACCTGATATGCGCTCCACACAATTGAATAGAGACGCCGTTGATTTTCTATGGGAATTGCAGAAATGACTTCTAAGCCTCAAAATAATGACTTTTTTTCCTAAGGTGGTAGGAATGAAACTCAGTGCGGGCTGGATGGGGTCCCCCCTGGGCACCGCAGACCTAAGCTTGTTTAACTCCTACCTCTTAAAGGGACCGAGAAAAAATGACCTTTTCTGCACTCCAATGTAAGTCAATGGGGCGATTTTTTGGCTATGTGCTAGAAATGAAATTCAGTGCGGATTGGATGACAGGCACCCTAGGCACCCAGGATCGGCTTTAGTTTCACGTGTATCTCTTAAGCCGGCAGAGAAAACCCACCTGATATGCGCTCCACACAATTGAATAGAGACGCCGTTGATTTTCTATGGGAATTGCAGAAATGACTTCTAAGCCTCAAAATAATGACTTTTTTTCCTAAGGTGGTAGGAATGAAACTCAGTGCGGGCTGGATGGGGTCCCCCCTGGGCACCGCAGACCTAAGCTTGTTTAACTCCTACCTCTTAAAGGGACCGAGAAAAAATGACCTTTTCTGCACTCCAATGTAAGTCAATGGGGCGATTTTTTGGCTATGTGCTAGAAATGAAATTCAGTGCGGATTGGATGACAGGCACCCTAGGCACCCAGGATCGGCTTTAGTTTCACGTGTATCTCTTAAGCCGGCAGAGAAAACCCACCTGATATGCGCTCCACACAATTGAATAGAGACGCCGTTGATTTTCTATGGGAATTGCAGAAATGACTTCTAAGCCTCAAAATAATGACTTTTTTTCCTAAGGTGGTAGGAATGAAACTCAGTGCGGGCTGGATGGGGTCCCCCCTGGGCACCGCAGACCTAAGCTTGTTTAACTCCTACCTCTTAAAGGGACCGAGAAAAAATGACCTTTTCTGCACTCCAATGTAAGTCAATGGGGCGATTTTTTGGCTATGTGCTAGAAATGAAATTCAGTGCGGATTGGATGACAGGCACCCTAGGCACCCAGGATCGGCTTTAGTTTCACGTGTATCTCTTAAGCCGGCAGAGAAAACCCACCTGATATGCGCTCCACACAATTGAATAGAGACGCCGTTGATTTTCTATGGGAATTGCAGAAATGACTTCTAAGCCTCAAAATAATGACTTTTTTTCCTAAGGTGGTAGGAATGAAACTCAGTGCGGGCTGGATGGGGTCCCCCCTGGGCACCGCAGACCTAAGCTTGTTTAACTCCTACCTCTTAAAGGGACCGAGAAAAAATGACCTTTTCTGCACTCCAATGTAAGTCAATGGGGCGATTTTTTGGCTATGTGCTAGAAATGAAATTCAGTGCGGATTGGATGACAGGCACCCTAGGCACCCAGGATCGGCTTTAGTTTCACGTGTATCTCTTAAGCCGGCAGAGAAAACCCACCTGATATGCGCTCCACACAATTGAATAGAGACGCCGTTGATTTTCTATGGGAATTGCAGAAATGACTTCTAAGCCTCAAAATAATGACTTTTTTTCCTAAGGTGGTAGGAATGAAACTCAGTGCGGGCTGGATGGGGTCCCCCCTGGGCACCGCAGACCTAAGCTTGTTTAACTCCTACCTCTTAAAGGGACCGAGAAAAAATGACCTTTTCTGCACTCCAATGTAAGTCAATGGGGCGATTTTTTGGCTATGTGCTAGAAATGAAATTCAGTGCGGATTGGATGACAGGCACCCTAGGCACCCAGGATCGGCTTTAGTTTCACGTGTATCTCTTAAGCCGGCAGAGAAAACCCACCTGATATGCGCTCCACACAATTGAATAGAGACGCCGTTGATTTTCTATGGGAATTGCAGAAATGACTTCTAAGCCTCAAAATAATGACTTTTTTTCCTAAGGTGGTAGGAATGAAACTCAGTGCGGGCTGGATGGGGTCCCCCCTGGGCACCGCAGACCTAAGCTTGTTTAACTCCTACCTCTTAAAGGGACCGAGAAAAAATGACCTTTTCTGCACTCCAATGTAAGTCAATGGGGCGATTTTTTGGCTATGTGCTAGAAATGAAATTCAGTGCGGATTGGATGACAGGCACCCTAGGCACCCAGGATCGGCTTTAGTTTCACGTGTATCTCTTAAGCCGGCAGAGAAAACCCACCTGATATGCGCTCCACACAATTGAATAGAGACGCCGTTGATTTTCTATGGGAATTGCAGAAATGACTTCTAAGCCTCAAAATAATGACTTTTTTTCCTAAGGTGGTAGGAATGAAACTCAGTGCGGGCTGGATGGGGTCCCCCCTGGGCACCGCAGACCTAAGCTTGTTTAACTCCTACCTCTTAAAGGGACCGAGAAAAAATGACCTTTTCTGCACTCCAATGTAAGTCAATGGGGCGATTTTTTGGCTATGTGCTAGAAATGAAATTCAGTGCGGATTGGATGACAGGCACCCTAGGCACCCAGGATCGGCTTTAGTTTCACGTGTATCTCTTAAGCCGGCAGAGAAAACCCACCTGATATGCGCTCCACACAATTGAATAGAGACGCCGTTGATTTTCTATGGGAATTGCAGAAATGACTTCTAAGCCTCAAAATAATGACTTTTTTTCCTAAGGTGGTAGGAATGAAACTCAGTGCGGGCTGGATGGGGTCCCCCCTGGGCACCGCAGACCTAAGCTTGTTTAACTCCTACCTCTTAAAGGGACCGAGAAAAAATGACCTTTTCTGCACTCCAATGTAAGTCAATGGGGCGATTTTTTGGCTATGTGCTAGAAATGAAATTCAGTGCGGATTGGATGACAGGCACCCTAGGCACCCAGGATCGGCTTTAGTTTCACGTGTATCTCTTAAGCCGGCAGAGAAAACCCACCTGATATGCGCTCCACACAATTGAATAGAGACGCCGTTGATTTTCTATGGGAATTGCAGAAATGACTTCTAAGCCTCAAAATAATGACTTTTTTTCCTAAGGTGGTAGGAATGAAACTCAGTGCGGGCTGGATGGGGTCCCCCCTGGGCACCGCAGACCTAAGCTTGTTTAACTCCTACCTCTTAAAGGGACCGAGAAAAAATGACCTTTTCTGCACTCCAATGTAAGTCAATGGGGCGATTTTTTGGCTATGTGCTAGAAATGAAATTCAGTGCGGATTGGATGACAGGCACCCTAGGCACCCAGGATCGGCTTTAGTTTCACGTGTATCTCTTAAGCCGGCAGAGAAAACCCACCTGATATGCGCTCCACACAATTGAATAGAGACGCCGTTGATTTTCTATGGGAATTGCAGAAATGACTTCTAAGCCTCAAAATAATGACTTTTTTTCCTAAGGTGGTAGGAATGAAACTCAGTGCGGGCTGGATGGGGTCCCCCCTGGGCACCGCAGACCTAAGCTTGTTTAACTCCTACCTCTTAAAGGGACCGAGAAAAAATGACCTTTTCTGCACTCCAATGTAAGTCAATGGGGCGATTTTTTGGCTATGTGCTAGAAATGAAATTCAGTGCGGATTGGATGACAGGCACCCTAGGCACCCAGGATCGGCTTTAGTTTCACGTGTATCTCTTAAGCCGGCAGAGAAAACCCACCTGATATGCGCTCCACACAATTGAATAGAGACGCCGTTGATTTTCTATGGGAATTGCAGAAATGACTTCTAAGCCTCAAAATAATGACTTTTTTTCCTAAGGTGGTAGGAATGAAACTCAGTGCGGGCTGGATGGGGTCCCCCCTGGGCACCGCAGACCTAAGCTTGTTTAACTCCTACCTCTTAAAGGGACCGAGAAAAAATGACCTTTTCTGCACTCCAATGTAAGTCAATGGGGCGATTTTTTGGCTATGTGCTAGAAATGAAATTCAGTGCGGATTGGATGACAGGCACCCTAGGCACCCAGGATCGGCTTTAGTTTCACGTGTATCTCTTAAGCCGGCAGAGAAAACCCACCTGATATGCGCTCCACACAATTGAATAGAGACGCCGTTGATTTTCTATGGGAATTGCAGAAATGACTTCTAAGCCTCAAAATAATGACTTTTTTTCCTAAGGTGGTAGGAATGAAACTCAGTGCGGGCTGGATGGGGTCCCCCCTGGGCACCGCAGACCTAAGCTTGTTTAACTCCTACCTCTTAAAGGGACCGAGAAAAAATGACCTTTTCTGCACTCCAATGTAAGTCAATGGGGCGATTTTTTGGCTATGTGCTAGAAATGAAATTCAGTGCGGATTGGATGACAGGCACCCTAGGCACCCAGGATCGGCTTTAGTTTCACGTGTATCTCTTAAGCCGGCAGAGAAAACCCACCTGATATGCGCTCCACACAATTGAATAGAGACGCCGTTGATTTTCTATGGGAATTGCAGAAATGACTTCTAAGCCTCAAAATAATGACTTTTTTTCCTAAGGTGGTAGGAATGAAACTCAGTGCGGGCTGGATGGGGTCCCCCCTGGGCACCGCAGACCTAAGCTTGTTTAACTCCTACCTCTTAAAGGGACCGAGAAAAAATGACCTTTTCTGCACTCCAATGTAAGTCAATGGGGCGATTTTTTGGCTATGTGCTAGAAATGAAATTCAGTGCGGATTGGATGACAGGCACCCTAGGCACCCAGGATCGGCTTTAGTTTCACGTGTATCTCTTAAGCCGGCAGAGAAAACCCACCTGATATGCGCTCCACACAATTGAATAGAGACGCCGTTGATTTTCTATGGGAATTGCAGAAATGACTTCTAAGCCTCAAAATAATGACTTTTTTTCCTAAGGTGGTAGGAATGAAACTCAGTGCGGGCTGGATGGGGTCCCCCCTGGGCACCGCAGACCTAAGCTTGTTTAACTCCTACCTCTTAAAGGGACCGAGAAAAAATGACCTTTTCTGCACTCCAATGTAAGTCAATGGGGCGATTTTTTGGCTATGTGCTAGAAATGAAATTCAGTGCGGATTGGATGACAGGCACCCTAGGCACCCAGGATCGGCTTTAGTTTCACGTGTATCTCTTAAGCCGGCAGAGAAAACCCACCTGATATGCGCTCCACACAATTGAATAGAGACGCCGTTGATTTTCTATGGGAATTGCAGAAATGACTTCTAAGCCTCAAAATAATGACTTTTTTTCCTAAGGTGGTAGGAATGAAACTCAGTGCGGGCTGGATGGGGTCCCCCCTGGGCACCGCAGACCTAAGCTTGTTTAACTCCTACCTCTTAAAGGGACCGAGAAAAAATGACCTTTTCTGCACTCCAATGTAAGTCAATGGGGCGATTTTTTGGCTATGTGCTAGAAATGAAATTCAGTGCGGATTGGATGACAGGCACCCTAGGCACCCAGGATCGGCTTTAGTTTCACGTGTATCTCTTAAGCCGGCAGAGAAAACCCACCTGATATGCGCTCCACACAATTGAATAGAGACGCCGTTGATTTTCTATGGGAATTGCAGAAATGACTTCTAAGCCTCAAAATAATGACTTTTTTTCCTAAGGTGGTAGGAATGAAACTCAGTGCGGGCTGGATGGGGTCCCCCCTGGGCACCGCAGACCTAAGCTTGTTTAACTCCTACCTCTTAAAGGGACCGAGAAAAAATGACCTTTTCTGCACTCCAATGTAAGTCAATGGGGCGATTTTTTGGCTATGTGCTAGAAATGAAATTCAGTGCGGATTGGATGACAGGCACCCTAGGCACCCAGGATCGGCTTTAGTTTCACGTGTATCTCTTAAGCCGGCAGAGAAAACCCACCTGATATGCGCTCCACACAATTGAATAGAGACGCCGTTGATTTTCTATGGGAATTGCAGAAATGACTTCTAAGCCTCAAAATAATGACTTTTTTTCCTAAGGTGGTAGGAATGAAACTCAGTGCGGGCTGGATGGGGTCCCCCCTGGGCACCGCAGACCTAAGCTTGTTTAACTCCTACCTCTTAAAGGGACCGAGAAAAAATGACCTTTTCTGCACTCCAATGTAAGTCAATGGGGCGATTTTTTGGCTATGTGCTAGAAATGAAATTCAGTGCGGATTGGATGACAGGCACCCTAGGCACCCAGGATCGGCTTTAGTTTCACGTGTATCTCTTAAGCCGGCAGAGAAAACCCACCTGATATGCGCTCCACACAATTGAATAGAGACGCCGTTGATTTTCTATGGGAATTGCAGAAATGACTTCTAAGCCTCAAAATAATGACTTTTTTTCCTAAGGTGGTAGGAATGAAACTCAGTGCGGGCTGGATGGGGTCCCCCCTGGGCACCGCAGACCTAAGCTTGTTTAACTCCTACCTCTTAAAGGGACCGAGAAAAAATGACCTTTTCTGCACTCCAATGTAAGTCAATGGGGCGATTTTTTGGCTATGTGCTAGAAATGAAATTCAGTGCGGATTGGATGACAGGCACCCTAGGCACCCAGGATCGGCTTTAGTTTCACGTGTATCTCTTAAGCCGGCAGAGAAAACCCACCTGATATGCGCTCCACACAATTGAATAGAGACGCCGTTGATTTTCTATGGGAATTGCAGAAATGACTTCTAAGCCTCAAAATAATGACTTTTTTTCCTAAGGTGGTAGGAATGAAACTCAGTGCGGGCTGGATGGGGTCCCCCCTGGGCACCGCAGACCTAAGCTTGTTTAACTCCTACCTCTTAAAGGGACCGAGAAAAAATGACCTTTTCTGCACTCCAATGTAAGTCAATGGGGCGATTTTTTGGCTATGTGCTAGAAATGAAATTCAGTGCGGATTGGATGACAGGCACCCTAGGCACCCAGGATCGGCTTTAGTTTCACGTGTATCTCTTAAGCCGGCAGAGAAAACCCACCTGATATGCGCTCCACACAATTGAATAGAGACGCCGTTGATTTTCTATGGGAATTGCAGAAATGACTTCTAAGCCTCAAAATAATGACTTTTTTTCCTAAGGTGGTAGGAATGAAACTCAGTGCGGGCTGGATGGGGTCCCCCCTGGGCACCGCAGACCTAAGCTTGTTTAACTCCTACCTCTTAAAGGGACCGAGAAAAAATGACCTTTTCTGCACTCCAATGTAAGTCAATGGGGCGATTTTTTGGCTATGTGCTAGAAATGAAATTCAGTGCGGATTGGATGACAGGCACCCTAGGCACCCAGGATCGGCTTTAGTTTCACGTGTATCTCTTAAGCCGGCAGAGAAAACCCACCTGATATGCGCTCCACACAATTGAATAGAGACGCCGTTGATTTTCTATGGGAATTGCAGAAATGACTTCTAAGCCTCAAAATAATGACTTTTTTTCCTAAGGTGGTAGGAATGAAACTCAGTGCGGGCTGGATGGGGTCCCCCCTGGGCACCGCAGACCTAAGCTTGTTTAACTCCTACCTCTTAAAGGGACCGAGAAAAAATGACCTTTTCTGCACTCCAATGTAAGTCAATGGGGCGATTTTTTGGCTATGTGCTAGAAATGAAATTCAGTGCGGATTGGATGACAGGCACCCTAGGCACCCAGGATCGGCTTTAGTTTCACGTGTATCTCTTAAGCCGGCAGAGAAAACCCACCTGATATGCGCTCCACACAATTGAATAGAGACGCCGTTGATTTTCTATGGGAATTGCAGAAATGACTTCTAAGCCTCAAAATAATGACTTTTTTTCCTAAGGTGGTAGGAATGAAACTCAGTGCGGGCTGGATGGGGTCCCCCCTGGGCACCGCAGACCTAAGCTTGTTTAACTCCTACCTCTTAAAGGGACCGAGAAAAAATGACCTTTTCTGCACTCCAATGTAAGTCAATGGGGCGATTTTTTGGCTATGTGCTAGAAATGAAATTCAGTGCGGATTGGATGACAGGCACCCTAGGCACCCAGGATCGGCTTTAGTTTCACGTGTATCTCTTAAGCCGGCAGAGAAAACCCACCTGATATGCGCTCCACACAATTGAATAGAGACGCCGTTGATTTTCTATGGGAATTGCAGAAATGACTTCTAAGCCTCAAAATAATGACTTTTTTTCCTAAGGTGGTAGGAATGAAACTCAGTGCGGGCTGGATGGGGTCCCCCCTGGGCACCGCAGACCTAAGCTTGTTTAACTCCTACCTCTTAAAGGGACCGAGAAAAAATGACCTTTTCTGCACTCCAATGTAAGTCAATGGGGCGATTTTTTGGCTATGTGCTAGAAATGAAATTCAGTGCGGATTGGATGACAGGCACCCTAGGCACCCAGGATCGGCTTTAGTTTCACGTGTATCTCTTAAGCCGGCAGAGAAAACCCACCTGATATGCGCTCCACACAATTGAATAGAGACGCCGTTGATTTTCTATGGGAATTGCAGAAATGACTTCTAAGCCTCAAAATAATGACTTTTTTTCCTAAGGTGGTAGGAATGAAACTCAGTGCGGGCTGGATGGGGTCCCCCCTGGGCACCGCAGACCTAAGCTTGTTTAACTCCTACCTCTTAAAGGGACCGAGAAAAAATGACCTTTTCTGCACTCCAATGTAAGTCAATGGGGCGATTTTTTGGCTATGTGCTAGAAATGAAATTCAGTGCGGATTGGATGACAGGCACCCTAGGCACCCAGGATCGGCTTTAGTTTCACGTGTATCTCTTAAGCCGGCAGAGAAAACCCACCTGATATGCGCTCCACACAATTGAATAGAGACGCCGTTGATTTTCTATGGGAATTGCAGAAATGACTTCTAAGCCTCAAAATAATGACTTTTTTTCCTAAGGTGGTAGGAATGAAACTCAGTGCGGGCTGGATGGGGTCCCCCCTGGGCACCGCAGACCTAAGCTTGTTTAACTCCTACCTCTTAAAGGGACCGAGAAAAAATGACCTTTTCTGCACTCCAATGTAAGTCAATGGGGCGATTTTTTGGCTATGTGCTAGAAATGAAATTCAGTGCGGATTGGATGACAGGCACCCTAGGCACCCAGGATCGGCTTTAGTTTCACGTGTATCTCTTAAGCCGGCAGAGAAAACCCACCTGATATGCGCTCCACACAATTGAATAGAGACGCCGTTGATTTTCTATGGGAATTGCAGAAATGACTTCTAAGCCTCAAAATAATGACTTTTTTTCCTAAGGTGGTAGGAATGAAACTCAGTGCGGGCTGGATGGGGTCCCCCCTGGGCACCGCAGACCTAAGCTTGTTTAACTCCTACCTCTTAAAGGGACCGAGAAAAAATGACCTTTTCTGCACTCCAATGTAAGTCAATGGGGCGATTTTTTGGCTATGTGCTAGAAATGAAATTCAGTGCGGATTGGATGACAGGCACCCTAGGCACCCAGGATCGGCTTTAGTTTCACGTGTATCTCTTAAGCCGGCAGAGAAAACCCACCTGATATGCGCTCCACACAATTGAATAGAGACGCCGTTGATTTTCTATGGGAATTGCAGAAATGACTTCTAAGCCTCAAAATAATGACTTTTTTTCCTAAGGTGGTAGGAATGAAACTCAGTGCGGGCTGGATGGGGTCCCCCCTGGGCACCGCAGACCTAAGCTTGTTTAACTCCTACCTCTTAAAGGGACCGAGAAAAAATGACCTTTTCTGCACTCCAATGTAAGTCAATGGGGCGATTTTTTGGCTATGTGCTAGAAATGAAATTCAGTGCGGATTGGATGACAGGCACCCTAGGCACCCAGGATCGGCTTTAGTTTCACGTGTATCTCTTAAGCCGGCAGAGAAAACCCACCTGATATGCGCTCCACACAATTGAATAGAGACGCCGTTGATTTTCTATGGGAATTGCAGAAATGACTTCTAAGCCTCAAAATAATGACTTTTTTTCCTAAGGTGGTAGGAATGAAACTCAGTGCGGGCTGGATGGGGTCCCCCCTGGGCACCGCAGACCTAAGCTTGTTTAACTCCTACCTCTTAAAGGGACCGAGAAAAAATGACCTTTTCTGCACTCCAATGTAAGTCAATGGGGCGATTTTTTGGCTATGTGCTAGAAATGAAATTCAGTGCGGATTGGATGACAGGCACCCTAGGCACCCAGGATCGGCTTTAGTTTCACGTGTATCTCTTAAGCCGGCAGAGAAAACCCACCTGATATGCGCTCCACACAATTGAATAGAGACGCCGTTGATTTTCTATGGGAATTGCAGAAATGACTTCTAAGCCTCAAAATAATGACTTTTTTTCCTAAGGTGGTAGGAATGAAACTCAGTGCGGGCTGGATGGGGTCCCCCCTGGGCACCGCAGACCTAAGCTTGTTTAACTCCTACCTCTTAAAGGGACCGAGAAAAAATGACCTTTTCTGCACTCCAATGTAAGTCAATGGGGCGATTTTTTGGCTATGTGCTAGAAATGAAATTCAGTGCGGATTGGATGACAGGCACCCTAGGCACCCAGGATCGGCTTTAGTTTCACGTGTATCTCTTAAGCCGGCAGAGAAAACCCACCTGATATGCGCTCCACACAATTGAATAGAGACGCCGTTGATTTTCTATGGGAATTGCAGAAATGACTTCTAAGCCTCAAAATAATGACTTTTTTTCCTAAGGTGGTAGGAATGAAACTCAGTGCGGGCTGGATGGGGTCCCCCCTGGGCACCGCAGACCTAAGCTTGTTTAACTCCTACCTCTTAAAGGGACCGAGAAAAAATGACCTTTTCTGCACTCCAATGTAAGTCAATGGGGCGATTTTTTGGCTATGTGCTAGAAATGAAATTCAGTGCGGATTGGATGACAGGCACCCTAGGCACCCAGGATCGGCTTTAGTTTCACGTGTATCTCTTAAGCCGGCAGAGAAAACCCACCTGATATGCGCTCCACACAATTGAATAGAGACGCCGTTGATTTTCTATGGGAATTGCAGAAATGACTTCTAAGCCTCAAAATAATGACTTTTTTTCCTAAGGTGGTAGGAATGAAACTCAGTGCGGGCTGGATGGGGTCCCCCCTGGGCACCGCAGACCTAAGCTTGTTTAACTCCTACCTCTTAAAGGGACCGAGAAAAAATGACCTTTTCTGCACTCCAATGTAAGTCAATGGGGCGATTTTTTGGCTATGTGCTAGAAATGAAATTCAGTGCGGATTGGATGACAGGCACCCTAGGCACCCAGGATCGGCTTTAGTTTCACGTGTATCTCTTAAGCCGGCAGAGAAAACCCACCTGATATGCGCTCCACACAATTGAATAGAGACGCCGTTGATTTTCTATGGGAATTGCAGAAATGACTTCTAAGCCTCAAAATAATGACTTTTTTTCCTAAGGTGGTAGGAATGAAACTCAGTGCGGGCTGGATGGGGTCCCCCCTGGGCACCGCAGACCTAAGCTTGTTTAACTCCTACCTCTTAAAGGGACCGAGAAAAAATGACCTTTTCTGCACTCCAATGTAAGTCAATGGGGCGATTTTTTGGCTATGTGCTAGAAATGAAATTCAGTGCGGATTGGATGACAGGCACCCTAGGCACCCAGGATCGGCTTTAGTTTCACGTGTATCTCTTAAGCCGGCAGAGAAAACCCACCTGATATGCGCTCCACACAATTGAATAGAGACGCCGTTGATTTTCTATGGGAATTGCAGAAATGACTTCTAAGCCTCAAAATAATGACTTTTTTTCCTAAGGTGGTAGGAATGAAACTCAGTGCGGGCTGGATGGGGTCCCCCCTGGGCACCGCAGACCTAAGCTTGTTTAACTCCTACCTCTTAAAGGGACCGAGAAAAAATGACCTTTTCTGCACTCCAATGTAAGTCAATGGGGCGATTTTTTGGCTATGTGCTAGAAATGAAATTCAGTGCGGATTGGATGACAGGCACCCTAGGCACCCAGGATCGGCTTTAGTTTCACGTGTATCTCTTAAGCCGGCAGAGAAAACCCACCTGATATGCGCACCACACAATTGAATAGAGACGCCGTTGATTTTCTATGGGAATTGCAGAAATGACTTCTAAGCCTCAAAATAATGACTTTTTTTCCTAAGGTGGTAGGAATGAAACTCAGTGCGGGCTGGATGGGGTCCCCCCTGGGCACCGCAGACCTAAGCTTGTTTAACTCCTACCTCTTAAAGGGACCGAGAAAAAATGACCTTTTCTGCACTCCAATGTAAGTCAATGGGGCGATTTTTTGGCTATGTGCTAGAAATGAAATTCAGTGCGGATTGGATGACAGGCACCCTAGGCACCCAGGATCGGCTTTAGTTTCACGTGTATCTCTTAAGCCGGCAGAGAAAACCCACCTGATATGCGCTCCACACAATTGAATAGAGACGCCGTTGATTTTCTATGGGAATTGCAGAAATGACTTCTAAGCCTCAAAATAATGACTTTTTTTCCTAAGGTGGTAGGAATGAAACTCAGTGCGGGCTGGATGGGGTCCCCCCTGGGCACCGCAGACCTAAGCTTGTTTAACTCCTACCTCTTAAAGGGACCGAGAAAAAATGACCTTTTCTGCACTCCAATGTAGGTCAATGGGGCGATTTTTTGGCTACGTGCTAGAAATGAAATTCAGTGCGGATTGGATGACAGGCACCCTAGGCACCCAGGATCGGCTTTAGTTTCACGTGTATCTCTTAAGCCGGCAGAGAAAACCCACCTGATATGCGCTCCACACAATTGAATAGAGACGCCGTTGATTTTCTATGGGAATTGCAGAAATGACTTCTAAGCCTCAAAATAATGACTTTTTTTCCTAAGGTGGTAGGAATGAAACTCAGTGCGGGCTGGATGGGGTCCCCCCTGGGCACCGCAGACCTAAGCTTGTTTAACTCCTACCTCTTAAAGGGACCGAGAAAAAATGACCTTTTCTGCACTCCAATGTAAGTCAATGGGGCGATTTTTTGGCTATGTGCTAGAAATGAAATTCAGTGCGGATTGGATGACAGGCACCCTAGGCACCCAGGATCGGCTTTAGTTTCACGTGTATCTCTTAAGCCGGCAGAGAAAACCCACCTGATATGCGCTCCACACAATTGAATAGAGACGCCGTTGATTTTCTATGGGAATTGCAGAAATGACTTCTAAGCCTCAAAATAATGACTTTTTTTCCTAAGGTGGTAGGAATGAAACTCAGTGCGGGCTGGATGGGGTCCCCCCTGGGCACCGCAGACCTAAGCTTGTTTAACTCCTACCTCTTAAAGGGACCGAGAAAAAATGACCTTTTCTGCACTCCAATGTAAGTCAATGGGGCGATTTTTTGGCTATGTGCTAGAAATGAAATTCAGTGCGGATTGGATGACAGGCACCCTAGGCACCCAGGATCGGCTTTAGTTTCACGTGTATCTCTTAAGCCGGCAGAGAAAACCCACCTGATATGCGCTCCACACAATTGAATAGAGACGCCGTTGATTTTCTATGGGAATTGCAGAAATGACTTCTAAGCCTCAAAATAATGACTTTTTTTCCTAAGGTGGTAGGAATGAAACTCAGTGCGGGCTGGATGGGGTCCCCCCTGGGCACCGCAGACCTAAGCTTGTTTAACTCCTACCTCTTAAAGGGACCGAGAAAAAATGACCTTTTCTGCACTCCAATGTAAGTCAATGGGGCGATTTTTTGGCTATGTGCTAGAAATGAAATTCAGTGCGGATTGGATGACAGGCACCCTAGGCACCCAGGATCGGCTTTAGTTTCACGTGTATCTCTTAAGCCGGCAGAGAAAACCCACCTGATATGCGCTCCACACAATTGAATAGAGACGCCGTTGATTTTCTATGGGAATTGCAGAAATGACTTCTAAGCCTCAA
>NW_027209043.1:242500-250000 GCF_027789765.1 Dendropsophus ebraccatus
GGGGGGGGGGGGGGGGGGGGGGGGGGGGGGGGGGGGGGGGGGGGGGGGGGGGGGGGGGGGGGGTGGGGGGGGGGGGGGGGGGGGGGGGGGGGGGGGGGGGGGGGGGGGGGGGGGGGGGGGGGGGGGGGGGGGGGGGGGGGGGGGGGGGGGGGGGGGGGGGGGGGGGGGGGGGGGGGGGGGGGGGGGGGGGGGGGGGGGGGGGGGGGTGGGGGGGGGGGGGGGGGGGGGGGGGGGGGGGGGGGGGGGGGGGGGGGGGGGGGGGGGGGGGGGGGGGGGGGGGGGGGGGGGGGGGGGGGGGGGGGGGGGGTGGGGGGGGGGGGGGGGGGGGGGGGGGGGGGGGGGGGGGGGGGGGGGGGGGGGGGGGGGGGGGGGGGGGGGGGGGGGGGGGGGTGGGGGGGGGGGGGGGGGGGGGGGGGGGGGGGGGGGGGGGGGGGGGGGGGGGGGGGGGGGGGGGGGGGGGGGGGGGGGGGGGGGGGGGGGGGGGGGGGGGGGGGGGGGGGGGGGGGGGGGGGGGGGGGGGGGGGGGGGGGGGGGGGGGTGGGGGGGGGGGGGGGGGGGGGGGGGGGGGGGGGGGGGGGGGGGGGGGGGGGGGGGGGGGGGGGGGGGGGGGGGGGGGGGGGGGGGGGGGGGGGGGGTGGGGGGGGGGGGGGGGGGGGGGGGGGGGGGGGGGGGGGGGGGGGGGGGGGGGGGGGGGGGGGGGGGGGGGGGGGGGGGGGGGGGGTGGGGGGGGGGGGGGGGGGGGGGGGGGGGGGGGGGGGGGGGGGGGGGGGGGGGGGGGGGGGGGGGGGGGGGGGGGGGGGGGGGGGGGGGGGGGGGGGGGGGGGGGGGGGGGGGGGGGGGGGGGGGGGGGGGGGGGGGGGGGGGGGGGGGGGGGGGGGGGGGGTTTTCGGGGGGGGGGGGGGGGGGGGGGGGGGGGGGGGGGGGGGGGGGGGGGGGGGGGGGGGGTGGGGGGGGGGGGGGGGGGGGGGGGGGGGGGGGGGGGGGGGGGGGGGGGGGGGGGGGGGGGGGGGGGGGGGGGGGGGTGGGGGGGGGGGGGGGGGGGGGGGGGGGGGGGGGGGGGGGTGGGGGGGGGGGGGGGGGGGGGGGGGGGGGGGGGGGGGGGGGGGGGGGGGGGGGGGGGGGGGGGGGGGGGGGGGGGGTGGGGGGGGGGGGGGGGGGGTGGGGGGGGGGGGGGGGGGGGGGGGGGGGGGGGGGGGGGGGGGGGGGGGGGGGGGGGGGGGGGGGGGGGGGGGGGGGGGGGGGGGGGGGGGGGGGGGGGGGGGGGGGGGGGGGGGGGGGGGGGGGGGGGGGGGGGGGGGGGGGGGGGGGGGGGGGGGGGGGGGGGGGGGGGGGGGGGTGGGGGGGGGGGGGGGGGGGGGGGGGGGGGGGGGGGGGGGTGGGGGGGGGGGGGGGGGGGGGGGGGGGGGGGGGGGGGGGGGGGGGGGGGGGGGGGGGGGGGGGGGGGGGGGGGGGGGGGGGGGGGGGGGGGGGGGGGGGGGGTGGGGGGGGGGGGGGGGGGGGGGGGGGGGGGGGGGGGGGGGGGGGGGGGGGGGGGGGGGGGGGGGGGGGGGGGGGGGGGGGGGGGGGGGTGGGGGGGGGGGGGGGGGGGGGGGGGGGGGGGGGGGGGGGGGGGGGGGGGTGGGGGGGGGGGGGGGGGGGGGGGGGGGGGGGGGGGGGGGGGGGGGGGGGGGGGGGGGGGGGGGGGGGGGGGGGGGGGGGGGGGGGGGTGGGGGGGGGGGGGGGGGGGGGGGGGGGGGGGGGGGGGGGGGGGGGGGGGGGGTGGGGGGGGGGGGGGGGGGGGTGGGGGGGGGGGGGGGGGGGGGGGGGGGGGTGGGGGGGGGGGGGGGGGGGGGGGGGGGGGGGGGGGGGGGGGGGGGGGGTGGGGGGGGGGGGGGGGGGGGTGGGGGGGGGGGGGGGGGGGGGGGGGGGGGGGGGGGGGGGGGGGGGTGGGGGGGGGGGGGGGGGGGGGGGGGGGGGGGGGGGGGGGGGGGGGGGGGGGGGGGGGGGGGGGGGGGGGGGGGGGGGGGGGGGGGGGGGGGGGGGGGGGGGGGGGGGGGGGGGGGGGGGGGGGGGGGGGGGGGGGGGGGGGGGGGGGGGGGGGGGGGGGGGGGGGGGGGGGGGGGGGGGGGGGGGGGGGGGGGGGGGGGGGGGGGGGGGGGGGGGGGGGGGGGGGGGGGGGGGGGGGGGGGGGGGGGGGGGTGGGGGGGGGGGGGTGGGGGGGGGGGGGGGGGGGGGGGGGGGGGGGGGGGGGGGGGGGGGGGGGGGGGGGGGGGGGGGGTGGGGGGGGGGGGGGGGGGGGGGGGGGGGGGGGGTGGGGGGGGGGGGGGGGGGGGGGGGGGGGGGGGGGGGGGGGGGGGGGGGTGGGGGGGGGGGGGGGGGGGGGGGGGGGGGGGGGGGGGGGGGGGGGGGGGGGGGGGGGGGGGGGGGGGGGGGGGGGGGGGGGGGGGGGGGGGGGGGGGGGGGGGGGGGGGGGGGGGGGGGGGGGGGGGGGGGGGGGGGGGGGGGGGGGGGGGGGGGGGGGGGGGGGGGGGGGGGGGGGGGGGGGGGGGGGGGGGGGGGGGGGGGGGGGGGGGGGGGGGGGGGGGGGGGGGGGGGGGGGGGGGGGGGGGGGGGGGGGGGGGGGGGGGGGGGGGGGGGGGGGGGGGGGGGGGGGGGGGGGGGGGGGGGGGGGGGGGGGGGGGGGGGGGGGGGGGGGGGGGGGGGGGGGGGGGGGGGGGGGGGGGGGGGGGGGGGGGGGGGGGGGGGGGGGGGGGGGGGGGGGGGGGGGGGGGGTGGGGGGGGGGGGGGGGGGGGGGGTGGGGGGGGGGGGGGGGGGGGGTGGGGGGGGGGGGGGGGGGGGGGGGGGGGGGGGGGGGGGTGGGGGGGGGGGGGGGGGGGGGGGGGGGGGGGGGGGGGGGGGGGGGGGGGGGGGGGGGGGGGGGGGGGGGGGGGGGGGGGGGGGGGGGGGGGGGGGGGGGGGGGGGGGGGGGGGGGGGGGGGGGGGGGGGGGGGGGGGGGGGGGGGGGGGGGGGGGGGGGGGGGGGGGGGGGGGGGGGGGGGGGGGGGGGGGGGGGGGGGGGGGGGGGGGGGGGGGGGGGGGGGGGGGGGGGGGGGGGGGGGGGGGGGGGGGGGGGGGGGGGGGGGGGGGGGGGGGGGGGGGGGGGGGGGGGGGGGGGGGGGGGGGGGGGGGGGGGGGGGGGGGGGGGGGGGGGGGGGGGGGGGGGGGGGGGGGGGGGGGGGGGGGGGGGGGGGGGGGGGGGGGGGGGGGGGGGGGGGGGGGGGGGGGGGGGGGGGGGGGGGGGGGGGGGGGGGGGGGGGGGGGGGGGGGGGGGGGGGGGGGGGGGGGGGGGGGGGGGGGGGGGGGGGGGGGGGGGGGGGGGGGGGGGGGGGGGGGGGGGGGGGGGGGGGGGGGGGGGGGGGGGGGGGGGGGGGGGGCGGGGGGGGGGGGGGGGGGGGGGGGGGGGGGGGGGGGGGGGGGGGGGGGGGGGGGGGGGGGGGGGGGGGGTGGGGGGGGGGGGGGGGGGGGGGGGGGGGGGGGGGGGGGGGGGGGGGGGGGGGGGGGGGGGGGGGGGGGGGGGGGGGGGGGGGGGGGGGGGGGGGGGGGGGGGGGGGGGGGGGGGGGGGGGGGGGGGGGGGGGGGGGGGGGGGGGGGGGGGGGGGGGGGGGGGGGGGGGGGGGGGGGGGGGGGGGGGGGTGGGGGGGGGGGGGGGGGGGGGGTGGGGGGGGGGGGGGGGGGGGGGGGGGGGGGGGGGGGGGGGGGGGGGGGGGGGGGGGGGGGGGGGGGGGGGGGGGGGGGGGGGGGGGGGGGGGGGGGGGGGGGGGGGGGGGGGGGGGGGGGGGGGGGGGGGGGGGGGGGGGGGGGGGGGGGGGGGGGGGGGGGGGGGGGGGGGGGGGGGGGGGGGGGGGGGGGGGGGGGGGGGGGGGGGGGGGGGGGGGGGGGGGGGGGGGGGGGGGGGGGGGGGGGGGGGGGGGGGGGGGGGGGGGGGGGGGGGGGGGGGGGGGGGGGGGGGGGGGGGGGGGGGGGGGGGGGGGGGGGGGGGGGGGGGGGGGGGGGGGGGGGGGGGGGGGGGGGGGGGGGGGGGGTGGGGGGGGGGGGGGGGGGGGGGGGGGGGGGGGGGGGGGGGGGGGGGGGGGGGGGGGGGGGGGGGGGGGGGGGGGGGGGGGGGGGGGGGGTGGGGGGGGGGGGGGGGGGGGGGGGGGGGGGGGGGGGGGGGGGTGGGGGGGGGGGGGGGGGGGGGGGGGGGTGGGGGGGGGGGGGGGGGGGGGGGGGGGGGGGGGGGGGGGGGGGGGGGGGGGGGGGGGGGGGGGGGGGGGGGGGGGGGGGGGGGGGGGGGGGGGGGGGGGGGGGGGGGGGGGGGGGGGGGGGGGGGGGGGGGGGGGGGGGGGGGGGGGGGGGGGGGGGGGGGGGGGGGGGGGGGGGGGGGGGGGTGGGGGGGGGGGGGGGGGGGGGGGGTGGGGGGGGGGGGGGGGGGGGGGGGGGGGGGGGGGGGGGGGGGGGGGGTGGGGGGGGGGGGGGGGGGGGGGGGGGGGGGGGGGGGGGGGGGGGGGGGGGGGGGGGGGGGGTGGGGGGGGGGGGGGTGGGGGGGGGGGGGGGGGGGGGGGGGGGGGGGGGGGGGGGGGGGGGGGGGGGGGGGGGGGGGGGGGGGGGGGGGGGGGGGGGGGGGGGGGGGGGGGGGGGGGGGGGGGGGGGGGGGGGGGGGGGGGGGGGGGGGGGGGGGGGGGGGGGGGGGGGGGGGGGGGGGGGGGGGGGGGGGGGGGGGGGGGGGGGGGGGGGGGGGGGGGGGGGGGGGGGGGGGGGGGGGGGGGGGGGGGGGGGGTGGGGGGGGGGGGGGGGGGGGGGGGGGGGGGGGGGGGGGGGGGGGGGGGGGGGGGGGGGGGGGGGGGGGGGGGGGGGGGGGGGGGGGGGGGGGGGGGGGGGGGGGGGGGGGGGGGGGGGGGGGGGGGGGGGGGGGGGGGGGGGGGGGGGGGGGGGGGGGGGGGGGGGGGGGGGGGGGGGGGGGGGGGGGGGGGGGGGGGGGGGGGGGGGGGGGGGGGGGGGGGGGGGGGGGGGGGGGGGGGGGGGGGGGGGGGGGGGGGGGGGGGGGGGGGGGGGGGGGGGGGGGGGGGGGGGGGGGGGGGGGGGGGGGGTGGGGGGGGGGGGGGGGGGGGGGGGGGGGGGGGGGGGGGGGGGGGGGGGGGGGGGGGGGGGGGGGGTGGGGGGGGGGGGGGGGGGGGGGGGGGGGGGGGGGGGGGGGGGGGGGGGGGGGGGGGGGGGGGGGGGGGGGGGGGGGGGGGGGGGGGGGGGGGGGGGGGGGGGGGGGGGGGGGGGGGGGGGGGGGGGGGGGGGGGGGGGGGGGGGGGGGGGGGGGGGGGGGGGGGGGGGGGGGGGGGGGGGGGGGGGGGGGGGGGGGGGGGGGGCGGGGGGGGGGGGGGGGGGGGGGGGGGGGGGGGGGGGGGGGGGGGGGGGGGGGGGGGGGGGGGGGGGGGGGGGGGGGGGGGGGGGGGGGGGGGGGGGGGGGGGGTGGGGGGGGGGGGGGGGGGGGGGGGGGGGGGGGGGGGGGGGGGGGGGGGGGGGGGGGGGGGGGGGGGGGGGGGGGGGGGGGGGGGGGGGGGGGGGGGGGGGGGGGGGGGGGGGGGGGGGGGGGGGGGGGGGGGGGGGGGGGGGGGGGGGGGGGGGTGGGGGGGGGGGGGGGGGGGGGGGGGGGGGGGGGGGGGGGGGGGGGGGGGGGGGGGGGGGGGGGGGGGGGGGGGGGGGGGGGGGGGGGGGGGGGGGGGGGGGGGGGGGGGGGGGGGGGGGGGGGGGGGGGGGGGGGGGGGGGGGGGGGGGGGGGGGGGGGGGGGGGGTGGGGGGGGGGGTGGGGGGGGGGGGGGGGGGGGGGGGGGGGGGGGGGGGGGGGGGGGGGGGGGGGGGGGGGGGGGGGGGGGGGGGGGGGGGGGGGGGTGGGGGGGGGGGGGGGGGGGGGGGGGGGGGGGGGGGGGGGGGGGGGGGGGGGGGGGGGGGGGGGGGGGGGGGGGGGGGGGGGGGGGGGGGGGGGGGGGGGGGGGGGGGGGGGGGGGGGGGGGGGGGGGGGGGGGGGGGGGGGGGGGGGGGGGGGGGGGGGGGGGGGGGGGGGGGGGGGGGGGGGGGGGGGGGGGGGTGGGGGGGGGGGGGGGGGGGGGGGGGGGGGGGGGGGGGGGGGGGGGGGGGGGGGGGGGGGGGGGGGGGGGGGGGGGGGGGGGGGGGGGGGGGGGGGGGGGGGGGGGGGGGGGGGGGGGGGGGGGGGGGGGGGGGGGGTGGGGGGGGGGGGGGGGGGGGGGGGGGGGGGGGGGGGGGGGGGGGGGGGGGGGGGGGGGGGGGGGGGGGGGGGGGGGGGGGGGGGGGGGGGGGGGGGGGGGGGGGGGGGGGGGGGGGGGGGGGTGGGGGGGGGGGGGGGGGGGGGGGGGGGGGGGGGGGGGGGGGGGGGGGGGGGGGGGGGGGGGGGGGGGGGGGGGGGGGGGGGGGGGGGGGGGGGGGGGGGGGGGGGGGGGGGGGGGGGGGGGGGGGGGGGGGGGGGGGGGGGGGGGGGGGGGGGGGGGGGGGGGGGGGGGGGGGGGGGGGGGGGGGGGGGGGGGGGGGGGGGGGGGGGGGGGGGGGGGGGGGGGGGGGGGGGGGGGGGGGGGGGGGGGGGGGGGGGGGGGGGGGGGGGGGGGGGGGGGGGGGGGGGGGGGGGGGGGGGGGGGGGGGGGGGGGGGGGGGGGGGGGGGGGGGGGGGGGGGGGGGGGGGGGGGGGGGGGGGGGGGGGGGGGGGGGGGGGGGGGGGGGGGGGGGGGGGGGGGGGGGGGGGGGGGGGGGGGGGGGGGGGGGGGGGGGGGGGGGGGGGGGGGGGGGGGGGGGGGGGGGGGGGGGGGGGGGGGGGGGGGGGGGGTGGGGGGGGGGGGGGGGGGGGGGGGGGGGGGGGGGGGGGGGGGGGGGGGGGGGGGGGGGGGGGGGGGGGGGGGGGGGGGGGGGGGGGGGGGGGGGGGGGGGGGGGGGGGGGGGGTGGGGGGGGGGGGGGGGGGGGGGGGGGGGGGGGGGGGGGGGGGGGGGGGGGGGGGGGGGGGGGGGGGGGGGGGGGTGGGGGGGGGGGGGGGGGGGGGGGGGGGGGGGGGGGGGGGGGGGGTGGGGGGGGGGGGGGGGGGGGGGGGGGGGGGGGGGGGGGGGGGGGGGGGGGGGGGGGGGGGGGGGGGGGGGGGGGGGGGGGGGGGGGGGGGGGGGGGGGGGGGGGGGGGGGGGGGGGGGGGGGGGGGGGGGGGGGGGGGGGGGGGGGGGGGGGGGGGGGGGGGGGGGGGGGGGGGGGGGGGGGGGGGGGGGGGGGGGGGGGGGGGGGGGGGGGGGGGGGGGGGGGGGGGGGGGGGGGGGGGGGGGGGGGGGGGGGGGGGGGGGTGGGGGGGGGGGGGGGGGGGGGGGGGGGGGGGGGGGGGGGGGGGGGGGGGGGGGGGGGGGGGGGGGGGGGGTGGGGGGGGGGGGGGGGGTGGGGGGGGGGGGGGGGGGGGGGGGGGGGGGGGGGGGGGGGGGGGGGGGGGGGGGGGTGGGGGGGGGGGGGGGGGGGGGGGGGGGGGGGGGGG
>NW_027209043.1:257500-400571 GCF_027789765.1 Dendropsophus ebraccatus
TAGAGACGCCATTGATTTTCTATGGGAATTGCAGAAATGACTTCTAAGCCTCAAAATAATGACTTTTTTTCCTAAGGTGGTAGGAATGAAACTCAGTGCGGGCTGGATGGGGTCCCCCCTGGGCACCGCAGACCTAAGCTTGTTTAACTCCTACCTCTTAAAGGGACCGAGAAAAAATGACCTTTTCTGCACTCCAATGTAAGTCAATGGGGGCGATTTTTTGGCTATGTGCTAGAAATGAAATTCAGTGCGGATTGGATGACATGCACCCTAGGCACCAGGATCGGCTTTAGTTTCACGTGTATCTCTTAAGCGGCAGAGAAAATCCACCTGATATGCGCTCCACACAATTGAATAGAGACGCCGTTGATTTCTATGGGAATTGCGAAATGACTTCTAAGCCTCAAAATAATGACTTTTTTTCCTAAGGTGGTAGGAATGAAACTCAGTGTGGGCTGAATGGGGTCCCCCCTGGGCACCGCAGACCTAGCTTGTTTAACTCCTACCTCTTAAAGGGACCGAGAAAAATGACCTTTTCTGCACTCCAATGTAAGTCAATGGGGCGATTTTTTGGCTATGTGCTAGAAATGAAATTCAGTGCGGATTGGATGACAGGCACCCTAGGCACCCAGGATCGGCTTTAGTTTCACGTGTATCTCTTAAGCCGGCAGAGAAAACCCACCTGATATGCGCTCCACACAATTGAATAGAGACGCCGTTGATTTTCTATGGGAATTGCAGAAATGACTTCTAAGCCTCAAAATAATGACTTTTTTTCCTAAGGTGGTAGGAATGAAACTCAGTGCGGGCTGGATGGGGTCCCCCCTGGGCACCGCAGACCTAAGCTTGTTTTAACTCCTACCTCTTAAAGGGACCGAGAAAAAATGACCTTTTCTGCACTCCAATGTAAGTCAATGGGGCGATTTTTTGGCTATGTGCTAGAAATGAAATGCAGTGCGGATTGGATGACAGGCACCCTAGGCACCCAGGATCGGCTTTAGTTTCACGTGTATCTCTTAAGCCGGCAGAGAAAACCCACCTGATATGCGCTCCACACAATTGAATTAGAGACGCCGTTGATTTTCTATGGGAATTGCAGAAATGACTTCTAAGCCTCAAAATAATGACTTTTTTTTCCTAAGGTGGTAGGAATGAAACTCAGTGCGGGCTGGATGGGGTCCCCCCTGGGCACCGCAGACCTAAGCTTGTTTAACTCCTACCTCTTAAAGGGACCGAGAAAAAATGACCTTTTCTGCACTCCAATGTAAGTCAATGGGGCGATTTTTTGGCTATGTGCTAGAAATGAAATTCAGTGCGGATTGGATGACAGGCACCCTAGGCACCCAGGATCGGCTTTAGTTTCACGTGTATCTCTTAAGCCGGCAGAGAAAATCCACCTGATATGCGCTCCACACAATTGAATAGAGACGCCATTGATTTTCTATGGGAATTGCAGAAATGACTTCTAAGCCTCAAAATAATGACTTTTTTTCCTAAGGTGGTAGGAATGAAACTCAGTGCTGGGCTGGATGGGGTCCCCCCTGGGCACCGCAGACCTAAGCTTGTTTAACTCCTACCTCTTAAAGGGACCGAGAAAAAATGACCTTTTCTGCACTCCAATGTAAGTCAATGGGGCGATTTTTTGGCTATGTGCTAGAAATGAAATGCAGTGCGGATTGGATGACAGGCACCCTAGGCACCCAGGATCGGCTTTAGTTTCACGTGTATCTCTTAAGCCGGCAGAGAAAACCCACCTGATATGCGCTCCACACAATTGAATAGAGACGCCGTTGATTTTCTATGGGAATTGCAGAAATGACTTCTAAGCCTCAAAATAATGACTTTTTTTCCTAAGGTGGTAGGAATGAAACTCAGTGCGGGCTGGATGGGGTCCCCCCTGGGCACCGCAGACCTAAGCTTGTTAACTCCTACCTCTTAAAGGGACCGAGAAAAAATGACCTTTTCTGCACTCCAATGTAAGTCAATGGGGCGATTTTTTGGCTATGTGCTAGAAATGAAATTCAGTGCGGATTGGATGACAGGCACCCTAGGCACCCAGGATCGGCTTTAGTTTCACGTGTATCTCTTAAGCCGGCAGAGAAAACCCACCTGATATGCGCTCCACACAATTGAATAGAGACGCCATTGATTTTTCTATGGGAATTGCAGAAATGACTTCTAAGCCTCAAAATAATGACTTTTTTTTCCTAAGGTGGTAGGAATGAAACTCAGTGCGGGCTGGATGGGGTCCCCCCTGGGCACCCCAGACCTAAGCTTGTTTAACTCCTACCTCTTAAAGGGACCGAGAAAAAAATGACCTTTTCTGCACTCCAATGTAAGTCAATGGGGCGATTTTTTGGCTATGTGCTAGAAATGAAATTCAGTGCGGATTGGATGACAGGCACCCTAGGCACCCAGGATCGGCTTTAGTTTCACGTGTATCTCTTAAGCCGGCAGAGAAAACCCACCTGATATGCGCTCCACACAATGAATTAGAGACGCCGTTGATTTTCTATGGGAATTGCAGAAATGACTTCTAAGCCTCAAAATAATGACTTTTTTTCCTAAGGTGGTAGGAATGAAACTCAGTGCGGCTGGATGGGGTCCCCCCTGGGCACCGCAGACCTAAGCTTGTTTAACTCCTACCTCTTAAAGGGACCGAGAAAAAATGACCTTTTCTGCACTCCAATGTAAGTCAATGGGGCGATTTTTGGCTATGTGCTAGAAATGAAATTCAGTGCGGATTGGATGACAGGCACCCTAGGCACCCAGGATCGGCTTTAGTTTCATGTGTATCTCTTAAGCCGGCAGAGAAAACCCACGTGATATGCGCTCCACACAATTGAATAGAGACGCCGTTGATTTTCTATGGGAATTGCAGAAATGACTTCTAAGCCTCAAAATAATGACTTTTTTTCCTAAGGTGGTAGGAATGAAAACTCAGTGCTGGCTGGATGGGGTCCCCCCTGGGCACCGCAGACCTAAGCTTGTTTAACTCCTACCTCTTAAAGGGACCGAGAAAAATGACCTTTTCTGCACTCCAATGTAAGTCAATGGGGCGATTTTTTTGGCTATGTGCTAGAAATGAAATTCAGTGCGGATTGGATGACAGGCACCCTAGGCACCCAGGATCGGCTTTAGTTTCACGTGTATCTCTTAAGCCGGCAGAGAAAATCCACCTGATATGCGCTCCACACAATTGAATAGAGACGCCATTTGATTTTCTATGGGAATTGCAGAAATGACTTCTAAGCCTCAAAATAATGACTTTTTTTCCTAAGGTGGTAGGAATGAAACTCAGTGCGGGCTGGATGGGGTCCCCCCTGGGCACCGCAGACCTAAGCTTGTTTAACTCCTACCTCTTAAAGGGACCGAGAAAAAATGACCTTTTCTGCACTCCAATGTAAGTCAATGGGGCGATTTTTTGGCTATGTGCTAGAAATGAAATTCAGTGCGGATTGGATGACAGGCACCCTAGGCACCCAGGATCGGCTTTAGTTTCACGTGTATCTCTTAAGCCGGCAGAGAAAACCCACCTGATATGCGCTCCACACAATTGAATTAGAGACGCCGTTGATTTTCTATGGGAATTGCAGAAATGACTTCTAAGCCTCAAAATAATGACTTTTTTTCCTAAGGTGGTAGGAATGAAACTCAGTGCGGGCTGGATGGGGTCCCCCCTGGGCACCGCAGACCTAAGCTTGTTTAACTCCTACCTCTTAAAGGGACCGAGAAAAAATGACCTTTTCTGCACTCCAATGTAAGTCAATGGGGCGATTTTTTTGGCTATGTGCTAGAATGAAATTTCAGTGCGGATTGGATGACAGGCACCCTAGGCACCCAGGATCGGCTTTAGTTTCACGTGTATCTCTTAAGCCGGCAGAGAAAACTCCACCTGATATGCGCTCCACACAATTGAATAGAGACGCCGTTGATTTCTATGGAATTGCAGAAATGACTTCTAAGCCTCAAAATAATGACTTTTTTTCCTAAGGTGGTAGGAATTAAACCTCAGTGCGGGCTGGATGGGGTCCCCCCTGGGCACCGCAGACCTAAGCTTGTTTAACTCCTACCTCTTAAAGGGACCGAGAAAAAATGACCTTTTCTGCACTCCAAGGTAAGTCAATGGGGCGATTTTTTGGCTATGTGCTAGAAATGAAATTCAGTGCGGATTGGATGACAGGCACCCTAGGCACCCAGGATCGGCTTTAGTTTCACGTGTATCTCTTAAGCGGCAGAGAAAACCCACCTGATATGCGCTCCACACAATTGAATAGAGACGCCGTTGATTTTCTCTATGGGAATTGCAGAAATGACTTCTAAGCCTCAAAATAATGACTTTTTTTCCTAAGGTGGTAGGAATGAAACTCAGTGCGGGCTGGATGGGGTCCCCCCTGGGCACCGCAGACCTAAGCTGTTTAACTCCTACCTCTTAAAGGGACCGAGAAAAAATGACCTTTTCTGCACTCCAATGTAAGTCAATGGGGCGATTTTTTGGCTATGTGCTAGAAATGAAATGCAGTGCGGATTGGATGACAGGCACCCTAGGCACCCAGGATCTGGCTTTAGTTTCACGTGTATCTCTTAAGCCGGCAGAGAAAACCCACCTGATATGCGCTCCACACAATTGAATAGAGACGCCGTTGATTTTCTATGGGAATTGCAGAAATGACTTCTAAGCCTCAAAATAATGACTTTTTTTTCCTAAGGTGGTAGGGAATGCAACTCAGTGCGGGCTGGATGGGGTCCCCCCTGGGCACCGCAGACCTAGCTTGTTTAACTCCTACCTCTTAAAGGGACCGAGAAAAAATGACCTTTTCTGCACTCCAATGTAAGTCAATGGGGCGATTTTTTGGCTATGTGCTAGAAATGAATTCAGTGCGGATTGGATGACAGGCACCCTAGGCACCCAGGATCGGCTTTAGTTTCACGTGTATCTCTTAAGCCGGCAGAGAAAACCCACCTGATATGCGCTCCACACAATTGAATTAGAGGACGCCGTTGATTTTCTATGGGAATTGCAGAAATGACTTCTAAGCCTCAAAATAATGACTTTTTTTTCCTAAGGTGGTAGGAATGAAACTCAGTGCGGGCTGGATGGGGTCCCCCTGGGCACCGCAGACCTAAGCTTGTTTAACTCCTACCTCTTAAAGGGACCGAGAAAAAATGACCTTTTCTGCACTCCAATGTAAGTCAATGGGGCGAATTTTTTTGGCTATGTGCTAGAAATGAAATTCAGTGCGGATTGGATGACAGGCACCCTAGGCACCCAGGATCAGGCTTTAGTTTCACGTGTATCTCTTAAGCCGGCAGAGAAAACCCACCTGATATGCGCTCCACACAATGAATAGAGACGCCGTTGATTTTCTATGGGAATTGCAGAAATGACTTCTAAGCCTCAAAATAATGACTTTTTTTCCTAAGGTGGTAGGAATGAAACTCAGTGCGGATGGATGGGGTCCCCCTGGGCACCGCAGACCTAAGCTTGTTTAACTCCTACCTCTTAAAGGGACCGAGAAAAATGACCTTTTCTGCACTCCAATGTAAGTCAATGGGGCGATTTTTGGCTATGTGCTAGAAATGAAATTCAGTGCGGATTGGATGACAGGCACCCTAGGCACCCAGGATCGGCTTTAGTTTCACGTGTATCTCTTAAGCCGGCAGAGAAAACCCACCTGATATGCGCTCCACACATTGAATAGAGACGCCGTTGATTTTCTATGGGAATTGCAGAAATGACTTCTAAGCCTCAAAATAATGACTTTTTTCCTAAGGTGGTAGGAATGAAACTCAGTGCGGGCTGGATGGGGTCCCCCTGGGCACCGCAGACCTAAGCTTGTTTAACTCCTACCTCTTAAAGGGACCGAGAAAAAATGACCTTTTCTGCACTCCAATGTAAGTCAATGGGGCGATTTTTTGGCTATGTGCTAGAAATGAAATTCAGTGCGGATTGGATGACAGGCACCCTAGGCACCCAGGATCGGCTTTAGTTTCACGTGTATCTCTTAAGCCGGCAGAGAAAACCCACCTGATATGCGCTCCACACAATTGAATAGAGACGCCGTTGATTTTCTATGGGAATTGCAGAAATGACTTCTAAGCCTCAAAATAATGACTTTTTTCCTAAGGTGGTAGGAATGAAACTCAGTGCGGGCTGGATGGGGTCCCCCTGGGCACCGCAGACCTAAGCTTGTTTAACTCCTACCTCTTAAAGGGACCGAGAAAAAATGACCTTTTCTGCACTCCAATGTAAGTCAATGGGGCGATTTTTTGGCTATGTGCTAGAAATGAAATTCAGTGCGGATTGGATGACAGGCACCCTAGGCACCCAGGATCGGCTTTAGTTTCACGTGTATCTCTTAAGCCGGCAGAGAAAACCCACCTGATATGCGCTCCACACAATTGAATTAGAGACGCCGTTGATTTTCTATGGGAATTGCAGAAATGACTTCTAAGCCTCAAAATAATGACTTTTTTTCCTAAGGTGGTAGGAATGAAACTCAGTGCGGGCTGGATGGGGTCCCCCTGGGCACCGCAGACCTAAGCTTGTTTAACTCCTACCTCTTAAAGGGACCGAGAAAAAATGACCTTTTCTGCACTCCAATGTAAGTCAATGGGGCGATTTTTTGGCTATGTGCTAGAAATGAAATTCAGTGCGGATTGGATGACAGGCACCCTAGGCACCCAGGATCGGCTTTAGTTTCACGTGTATCTCTTAAGCCGGCAGAGAAAACCACCTGATATGCGCTCCACACAATTGAATAGAGACGCCATTGATTTTCTATGGGAATTGCAGAAATGACTTCTAAGCCTCAAAATCATGACTTTTTTCCTAAGGTGGTAGGAATGAAACTCAGTGCGGGCTGGATGGGGTCCCCCCTGGGCACCGCAGACCTAAGCTTGTTTAACTCCTACCTCTTAAAGGGACCGAGAAAAAATGACCTTTTCTGCACTCCAATGTAAGTCAATGGGGCGATTTTTGGCTATGTGCTAGAAATGAAATTCAGTGCGGATTGGATGACAGGCACCCTAGGCACCAGGATCGGCTTTAGTTTCACGTGTATCTCTTAAGCCGGCAGAGAAAAACCACCTGATATGCGCTCCACACAATTGAATAGAGACCCCGTGATTTTCTATGGGAATTGCAGAAATGACTTCTAAGCCTCAAAATAATGACTTTTTTTCCTAAGGTGGTAGGAATGAAACTCAGTGCGGGCTGGGTGGGGTCCCCCTGGGCACCGCAGACCTAAGCTTGTTTAACTCCTACCTCTTAAAGGGACCGAGAAAAAATGACCTTTTCTGCACTCCAATGTAAGTCAATGGGGCGATTTTTTGGCTATGTGCTAGAAATGAAATTCAGTGCGGATTGGATGACAGGCACCCTTGGCACCAGGATCGGCTTTAGTTTCACGTGTATCTCTTAAGCCGGCAGAGAAAACCCACCTGATATGCGCTCCACACAATTGAATAGAGACGCCGTTGATTTTCTATGGGAATTGCAGAAATGACTTCTAAGCCTCAAAATAATGACTTTTTTCCTAAGGTGGTAGGAATGAAACTCAGTGCGGGCTGGATGGGGTCCCCCCTGGGCACCGCAGACCTAAGCTTGTTTAACTCCTACCTCTTAAAGGGACCGAGAAAAAATGACCTTTTCTGCACTCCAATGTAAGTCAATGGGGCGATTTTTTGGCTATGTGCTAGAAATGAAATGCAGTGCGGATTGGATGACAGGCACCCTAGGCACCCAGGATCGGCTTTAGTTTCACGTGTATCTCTTAAGCCGGCAGAGAAAACCCACCTGATATGCGCTCCACACAATTGAATAGAGACGCCGTTGATTTTCTATGGGAATTGCAGAAATGACTTCTAAGCCTCAAAATAATGACTTTTTTCCTAAGGTGGTAGGAATGAAACTCAGTGCGGGCTGGATGGGGTCCCCCCTGGGCACCGCAGACCTAAGCTTGTTTAACTCCTACCTCTTAAAGGGACCGAGAAAAAAATGACCTTTTCTGCACTCCAATGTAAGTCAATGGGGCGATTTTTGGCTATGTGCTAGAAATGAAATTCAGTGCGGATTGGATGACAGGCACCCTAGGCACCCAGGATCGGCTTTAGTTTCACGTGTATCTCTTAAGCCGGCAGAGAAAACCCACCTGATATGCGCTCCACACAATTGAATAGAGACGCCGTTGATTTCTATGGGAATTGCAGAAATGACTTCTAAGCCTCAAAATAATGACTTTTTTTCCTAAGGTGGTAGGAATGAAACTCAGTGCGGGCTGGATGGGGTCCCCCTGGGCACCGCAGACCTAAGCTTGTTTAACTCTACCTCTTAAAGGGACCGAGAAAAAATGACCTTTTCTGCACTCCAATGTAAGTCAATGGGGCGATTTTTTGGCTATGTGCTAGAAATGAAATTCAGTGCGGATTGGATGACAGGCACCCTAGGCACCCAGGATCGGCTTTAGTTTCACGTGTATCTCTTAAGCCGGCAGAGAAAACCCACCTGATATGCGCTCCACACAATTGAATAGAGACGCCGTTGATTTTCTATGGGAATTGCAGAAATGACTTCTAAGCCTCGAAATAATGACTTTTTTTCCTAAGGTGGTAGGAATGAAACTCAGTGCGGGCTGGATGGGGTCCCCCCTGGGCACCGCAGACCTAAGCTTGTTTAACTCCTACCTCTTAAAGGGACCGAGAAAAAATGACCTTTTCTGCACTCCAATGTAAGTCAATGGGGCGATTTTTTGGCTATGTGCTAGAAATGAAATTCAGTGCGGATTGGATGACAGGCACCCTGGGGACCCAGGATCGGCTTTAGTTTCATGTGTATCTCTTAAGCCGGCAGAGAAAACCCACCTGATATGCGCTCCACACAATTGAATAGAGACGCCGTTGATTTTCTATGGGAATTGCAGAAATGACTTCTAAGCCTCGAAATAATGACTTTTTTTCCTAAGGTGGTAGGAATGAAACTCAGTGCGGGCTGGATGGGGTCCCCCCTGGGCACCGCAGACCTAAGCTTGTTTAACTCCTACCTCTTAAAGGGACCGAGAAAAAATGACCTTTTCTGCACTCCAATGTAAGTCAATGGGGCGATTTTTTGGCTATGTGCTAGAAATGAAATTCAGTGCGGATTGGATGACAGGCACCCTGGGCACCCAGGATCGGCTTTAGTTTCATGTGTATCTCTTAAGCCGGCAGAGAAAACCCACCTGATATGCGCTCCACACAATTGAATAGAGACGCCGTTGATTTTCTATGGGAATTGCAGAAATGACTTCTAAGCCTCGAAATAATGACTTTTTTTCCTAAGGTGGTAGGAATGAAACTCAGTGCGGGCTGGATGGGGTCCCCCCTGGGCACCGCAGACCTAAGCTTGTTTAACTCCTACCTCTTAAAGGGACCGAGAAAAAATGACCTTTTCTGCACTCCAATGTAAGTCAATGGGGCGATTTTTTGGCTATGTGCTAGAAATGAAATTCAGTGCGGATTGGATGACAGGCACCCTGGGGACCCAGGATCGGCTTTAGTTTCATGTGTATCTCTTAAGCCGGCAGAGAAAACCCACCTGATATGCGCTCCACACAATTGAATAGAGACGCCGTTGATTTTCTATGGGAATTGCAGAAATGACTTCTAAGCCTCGAAATAATGACTTTTTTTCCTAAGGTGGTAGGAATGAAACTCAGTGCGGGCTGGATGGGGTCCCCCCTGGGCACCGCAGACCTAAGCTTGTTTAACTCCTACCTCTTAAAGGGACCGAGAAAAAATGACCTTTTCTGCACTCCAATGTAAGTCAATGGGGCGATTTTTTGGCTATGTGCTAGAAATGAAATTCAGTGCGGATTGGATGACAGGCACCCTGGGGACCCAGGATCGGCTTTAGTTTCATGTGTATCTCTTAAGCCGGCAGAGAAAACCCACCTGATATGCGCTCCACACAATTGAATAGAGACGCCGTTGATTTTCTATGGGAATTGCAGAAATGACTTCTAAGCCTCGAAATAATGACTTTTTTTCCTCAGGTGGTAGGAATGAAACTCAGTGCGGGCTGGATGGGGTCCCCCCTGGGCACCGCAGACCTAAGCTTGTTTAACTCCTACCTCTTAAAGGGACCGAGAAAAAATGACCTTTTCTGCACTCCAATGTAAGTCAATGGGGCGATTTTTTGGCTATGTGCTAGAAATGAAATTCAGTGCGGATTGGATGACAGGCACCCTGGGGACCCAGGATCGGCTTTAGTTTCATGTGTATCTCTTAAGCCGGCAGAGAAAACCCACCTGATATGCGCTCCACACAATTGAATAGAGACGCCGTTGATTTTCTATGGGAATTGCAGAAATGACTTCTAAGCCTCGAAATAATGACTTTTTTTCCTAAGGTGGTAGGAATGAAACTCAGTGCGGGCTGGATGGGGTCCCCCCTGGGCACCGCAGACCTAAGCTTGTTTAACTCCTACCTCTTAAAGGGACCGAGAAAAAATGACCTTTTCTGCACTCCAATGTAAGTCAATGGGGCGATTTTTTGGCTATGTGCTAGAAATGAAATTCAGTGCGGATTGGATGACAGGCACCCTGGGACCCAGGATCGGCTTTAGTTTCATGTGTATCTCTTAAGCCGGCAGAGAAAACCCACCTGATATGCGCTCCACACAATTGAATAGAGACGCCGTTGATTTTCTATGGGAATTGCAGAAATGACTTCTAAGCCTCGAAATAATGACTTTTTTTCCTAAGGTGGTAGGAATGAAACTCAGTGCGGGCTGGATGGGGTCCCCCCTGGGCACCGCACACCTAAGCTTGTTTAACTCCTACCTCTTAAAGGGACCGAGAAAAAATGACCTTTTCTGCACTCCAATGTAAGTCAATGGGGCGATTTTTTGGCTATGTGCTAGAAATGAAATTCAGTGCGGATTGGATGACAGGCACCCTGGGGACCCAGGATCGGCTTTAGTTTCATGTGTATCTCTTAAGCCGGCAGAGAAAACCCACCTGATATGCGCTCCACACAATTGAATAGAGACGCCGTTGATTTTCTATGGGAATTGCAGAAATGACTTCTAAGCCTCGAAATAATGACTTTTTTTCCTAAGGTGGTAGGAATGAAACTCAGTGCGGGCTGGATGGGGTCCCCCCTGGGCACCGCAGACCTAAGCTTGTTTAACTCCTACCTCTTAAAGGGACCGAGAAAAAATGACCTTTTCTGCACTCCAATGTAAGTCAATGGGGCGATTTTTTGGCTATGTGCTAGAAATGAAATTCAGTGCGGATTGGATGACAGGCACCCTGGGGACCCAGGATCGGCTTTAGTTTCATGTGTATCTCTTAAGCCGGCAGAGAAAACCCACCTGATATGCGCTCCACACAATTGAATAGAGACGCCGTTGATTTTCTATGGGAATTGCAGAAATGACTTCTAAGCCTCGAAATAATGACTTTTTTTCCTAAGGTGGTAGGAATGAAACTCAGTGCGGGCTGGATGGGGTCCCCCCTGGGCACCGCAGACCTAAGCTTGTTTAACTCCTACCTCTTAAAGGGACCGAGAAAAAATGACCTTTTCTGCACTCCAATGTAAGTCAATGGGGCGATTTTTTGGCTATGTGCTAGAAATGAAATTCAGTGCGGATTGGATGACAGGCACCCTGGGGACCCAGGATCGGCTTTAGTTTCATGTGTATCTCTTAAGCCGGCAGAGAAAACCCACCTGATATGCGCTCCACACAATTGAATAGAGACGCCGTTGATTTTCTATGGGAATTGCAGAAATGACTTCTAAGCCTCGAAATAATGACTTTTTTTCCTAAGGTGGTAGGAATGAAACTCAGTGCGGGCTGGATGGGGTCCCCCCTGGGCACCGCAGACCTAAGCTTGTTTAACTCCTACCTCTTAAAGGGACCGAGAAAAAATGACCTTTTCTGCACTCCAATGTAAGTCAATGGGGCGATTTTTTGGCTATGTGCTAGAAATGAAATTCAGTGCGGATTGGATGACAGGCACCCTGGGGACCCAGGATCGGCTTTAGTTTCATGTGTATCTCTTAAGCCGGCAGAGAAAACCCACCTGATATGCGCTCCACACAATTGAATAGAGACGCCGTTGATTTTCTATGGGAATTGCAGAAATGACTTCTAAGCCTCGAAATAATGACTTTTTTTCCTAAGGTGGTAGGAATGAAACTCAGTGCGGGCTGGATGGGGTCCCCCCTGGGCACCGCAGACCTAAGCTTGTTTAACTCCTACCTCTTAAAGGGACCGAGAAAAAATGACCTTTTCTGCACTCCAATGTAAGTCAATGGGGCGATTTTTTGGCTATGTGCTAGAAATGAAATTCAGTGCGGATTGGATGACAGGCACCCTGGGGACCCAGGATCGGCTTTAGTTTCATGTGTATCTCTTAAGCCGGCAGAGAAAACCCACCTGATATGCGCTCCACACAATTGAATAGAGACGCCGTTGATTTTCTATGGGAATTGCAGAAATGACTTCTAAGCCTCGAAATAATGACTTTTTTTCCTAAGGTGGTAGGAGTGAAACTCAGTGCGGGCTGGATGGGGTCCCCCCTGGGCACCGCAGACCTAAGCTTGTTTAACTCCTACCTCTTAAAGGGACCGAGAAAAAATGACCTTTTCTGCACTCCAATGTAAGTCAATGGGGCGATTTTTTGGCTATGTGCTAGAAATGAAATTCAGTGCGGATTGGATGACAGGCACCCTGGGGACCCAGGATCGGCTTTAGTTTCATGTGTATCTCTTAAGCCGGCAGAGAAAACCCACCTGATATGCGCTCCACACAATTGAATAGAGACGCCGTTGATTTTCTATGGGAATTGCAGAAATGACTTCTAAGCCTCGAAATAATGACTTTTTTTCCTAAGGTGGTAGGAATGAAACTCAGTGCGGGCTGGATGGGGTCCCCCCTGGGCACCGCAGACCTAAGCTTGTTTAACTCCTACCTCTTAAAGGGACCGAGAAAAAATGACCTTTTCTGCACTCCAATGTAAGTCAATGGGGCGATTTTTTGGCTATGTTCTAGAAATGAAATTCAGTGCGGATTGGATGACAGGCACCCTGGGGACCCAGGATCGGCTTTAGTTTCATGTGTATCTCTTAAGCCGGCAGAGAAAACCCACCTGATATGCGCTCCACACAATTGAATAGAGACGCCGTTGATTTTCTATGGGAATTGCAGAAATGACTTCTAAGCCTCGAAATAATGACTTTTTTTCCTAAGGTGGTAGGAATGAAACTCAGTGCGGGCTGGATGGGGTCCCCCCTGGGCACCGCAGACCTAAGCTTGTTTAACTCCTACCTCTTAAAGGGACCGAGAAAAAATGACCTTTTCTGCACTCCAATGTAAGTCAATGGGGCGATTTTTTGGCTATGTGCTAGAAATGAAATTCAGTGCGGATTGGATGACAGGCACCCTGGGGACCCAGGATCGGCTTTAGTTTCATGTGTATCTCTTAAGCCGGCAGAGAAAACCCACCTGATATGCGCTCCACACAATTGAATAGAGACGCCGTTGATTTTCTATGGGAATTGCAGAAATGACTTCTAAGCCTCGAAATAATGACTTTTTTTCCTAAGGTGGTAGGAATGAAACTCAGTGCGGTCTGGATGGGGTCCCCCCTGGGCACCGCAGACCTAAGCTTGTTTAACTCCTACCTCTTAAAGGGACCGAGAAAAAATGACCTTTTCTGCACTCCAATGTAAGTCAATGGGGCGATTTTTTGGCTATGTGCTAGAAATGAAATTCAGTGCGGATTGGATGACAGGCACCCTGGGGACCCAGGATCGGCTTTAGTTTCATGTGTATCTCTTAAGCCGGCAGAGAAAACCCACCTGATATGCGCTCCACACAATTGAATAGAGACGCCGTTGATTTTCTATGGGAATTGCAGAAATGACTTCTAAGCCTCGAAATAATGACTTTTTTTCCTAAGGTGGTAGGAATGAAACTCAGTGCGGGCTGGATGGGGTCCCCCCTGGGCACCGCAGACCTAAGCTTGTTTAACTCCTACCTCTTAAAGGGACCGAGAAAAAATGACCTTTTCTGCACTCCAATGTAAGTCAATGGGGCGATTTTTTGGCTATGTGCTAGAAATGAAATTCAGTGCGGATTGGATGACAGGCACCCTGGGGACCCAGGATCGGCTTTAGTTTCATGTGTATCTCTTAAGCCGGCAGAGAAAACCCACCTGATATGCGCTCCACACAATTGAATAGAGACGCCGTTGATTTTCTATGGGAATTGCAGAAATGACTTCTAAGCCTCGAAATAATGACTTTTTTTCCTAAGGTGGTAGGAATGAAACTCAGTGCGGGCTGGATGGGGTCCCCCCTGGGCACCGCAGACCTAAGCTTGTTTAACTCCTACCTCTTAAAGGGACCGAGAAAAAATGACCTTTTCTGCACTCCAATGTAAGTCAATGGGGCGATTTTTTGGCTATGTGCTAGAAATGAAATTCAGTGCGGATTGGATGACAGGCACCCTGGGGACCCAGGATCGGCTTTAGTTTCATGTGTATCTCTTAAGCCGGCAGAGAAAACCCACCTGATATGCGCTCCACACAATTGAATAGAGACGCCGTTGATTTTCTATGGGAATTGCAGAAATGACTTCTAAGCCTCGAAATAATGACTTTTTTTCCTAAGGTGGTAGGAATGAAACTCAGTGCGGGCTGGATGGGGTCCCCCCTGGGCACCGCAGACCTAAGCTTGTTTAACTCCTACCTCTTAAAGGGACCGAGAAAAAATGACCTTTTCTGCACTCCAATGTAAGTCAATGGGGCGATTTTTTGGCTATGTGCTAGAAATGAAATTCAGTGCGGATTGGATGACAGGCACCCTGGGGACCCAGGATCGGCTTTAGTTTCATGTGTATCTCTTAAGCCGGCAGAGAAAACCCACCTGATATGCGCTCCACACAATTGAATAGAGACGCCGTTGATTTTCTATGGGAATTGCAGAAATGACTTCTAAGCCTCGAAATAATGACTTTTTTTCCTAAGGTGGTAGGAATGAAACTCAGTGCGGGCTGGATGGGGTCCCCCCTGGGCACCGCAGACCTAAGCTTGTTTAACTCCTACCTCTTAAAGGGACCGAGAAAAAATGACCTTTTCTGCACTCCAATGTAAGTCAATGGGGCGATTTTTTGGCTATGTGCTAGAAATGAAGTTCAGTGCGGATTGGATGACAGGCACCCTGGGGACCCAGGATCGGCTTTAGTTTCATGTGTATCTCTTAAGCCGGCAGAGAAAACCCACCTGATATGCGCTCCACACAATTGAATAGAGACGCCGTTGATTTTCTATGGGAATTGCAGAAATGACTTCTAAGCCTCGAAATAATGACTTTTTTTCCTAAGGTGGTAGGAATGAAACTCAGTGCGGGCTGGATGGGGTCCCCCCTGGGCACCGCAGACCTAAGCTTGTTTAACTCCTACCTCTTAAAGGGACCGAGAAAAAATGACCTTTTCTGCACTCCAATGTAAGTCAATGGGGCGATTTTTTGGCTATGTGCTAGAAATGAAATTCAGTGCGGATTGGATGACAGGCACCCTGGGGACCCAGGATCGGCTTTAGTTTCATGTGTATCTCTTAAGCCGGCAGAGAAAACCCACCTGATATGCGCTCCACACAATTGAATAGAGACGCCGTTGATTTTCTATGGGAATTGCAGAAATGACTTCTAAGCCTCGAAATAATGACTTTTTTTCCTAAGGTGGTAGGAATGAAACTCAGTGCGGGCTGGATGGGGTCCCCCCTGGGCACCGCAGACCTAAGCTTGTTTAACTCCTACCTCTTAAAGGGACCGAGAAAAAATGACCTTTTCTGCACTCCAATGTAAGTCAATGGGGCGATTTTTTGGCTATGTGCTAGAAATGAAATTCAGTGCGGATTGGATGACAGGCACCCTGGGGACCCAGGATCGGCTTTAGTTTCATGTGTATCTCTTAAGCCGGCAGAGAAAACCCACCTGATATGCGCTCCACACAATTGAATAGAGACGCCGTTGATTTTCTATGGGAATTGCAGAAATGACTTCTAAGCCTCGAAATAATGACTTTTTTTCCTAAGGTGGTAGGAATGAAACTCAGTGCGGGCTGGATGGGGTCCCCCCTGGGCACCGCAGACCTAAGCTTGTTTAACTCCTACCTCTTAAAGGGACCGAGAAAAAATGACCTTTTCTGCACTCCAATGTAAGTCAATGGGGCGATTTTTTGGCTATGTGCTAGAAATGAAATGCAGTGCGGATTGGATGACAGGCACCCTAGGCACCCAGGATCGGCTTTAGTTTCACGTGTATCTCTTAAGCCGGCAGAGAAAACCCACCTGATATGCGCTCCACACAATTGAATAGAGACGCCGTTGATTTTCTATGGGAATTGCAGAAATGACTTCTAAGCCTCAAAATAATGACTTTTTTTCCTAAGGTGGTAGGAATGAAACTCAGTGCGGGCTGGATGGGGTCCCCCCTGGGCACCGCAGACCTAAGCTTGTTTAACTCCTACCTCTTAAAGGGACCGAGAAAAAATGACCTTTTCTGCACTCCAATGTAAGTCAATGGGGCGATTTTTTGGCTATGTGCTAGAAATGAAATGCAGTGCGGATTGGATGACAGGCACCCTAGGCACCCAGGATCGGCTTTAGTTTCACGTGTATCTCTTAAGCCGGCAGAGAAAACCCACCTGATATGCGCTCCACACAATTGAATAGAGACGCCGTTGATTTTCTATGGGAATTGCAGAAATGACTTCTAAGCCTCAAAATAATGACTTTTTTTCCTAATGTGGTAGGAATGAAACTCAGTGCGGGCTGGATGGGGTCCCCCCTGGGCACCGCAGACCTAAGCTTGTTTAACTCCTACCTCTTAAAGGGACCGAGAAAAAATGACCTTTTCTGCACTCCAATGTAAGTCAATGGGGCGATTTTTTGGCTATGTGCTAGAAATGAAATGCAGTGCGGATTGGATGACAGGCACCCTAGGCACCCAGGATCGGCTTTAGTTTCACGTGTATCTCTTAAGCCGGCAGAGAAAACCCACCTGATATGCGCTCCACACAATTGAATAGAGACGCCGTTGATTTTCTATGGGAATTGCAGAAATGACTTCTAAGCCTCAAAATAATGACTTTTTTTCCTAAGGTGGTAGGAATGAAACTCAGTGCGGGCTGGATGGGGTCCCCCCTGGGCACCGCAGACCTAAGCTTGTTTAACTCCTACCTCTTAAAGGGACCGAGAAAAAATGTACCTTTTCTGCACTCCAATGTAAGTCATTGGGGCGATTTTTTGGCTATGTGCTAGAAATGAAATGCAGTGCGGATTGGATGACAGGCACCCTAGGCACCCAGGATCGGCTTTAGTTTCACGTGTATCTCTTAAGCCGGCAGAGAAAACCCACCTGATATGCGCTCCACACAATTGAATAGAGACGCCGTTGATTTTCTATGGGAATTGCAGAAATGACTTCTAAGCCTCAAAATAATGACTTTTTTTCCTAAGGTGGTAGGAATGAAACTCAGTGCGGGCTGGATGGGGTCCCCCCTGGGCACCGCAGACCTAAGCTTGTTTAACTCCTACCTCTTAAAGGGACCGAGAAAAAATGACCTTTTCTGCACTCCAATGTAAGTCAATGGGGCGATTTTTTGGCTATGTGCTAGAAATGAAATGCAGTGCGGATTGGATGACAGGCACCCTAGGCACCCAGGATCGGCTTTAGTTTCACGTGTATCTCTTAAGCCGGCAGAGAAAACCCACCTGATATGCGCTCCACACAATTGAATAGAGACGCCGTTGATTTTCTATGGGAATTGCAGAAATGACTTCTAAGCCTCAAAATAATGACTTTTTTTCCTAAGGTGGTAGGAATGAAACTCAGTGCGGGCTGGATGGGGTCCCCCCTGGGCACCGCAGACCTAAGCTTGTTTAACTCCTACCTCTTAAAGGGACCGAGTAAAAATGACCTTTTCTGCACTCCAATGTAAGTCAATGGGGCGATTTTTTGGCTATGTGCTAGAAATGAAATGCAGTGCGGATTGGATGACAGGCACCCTAGGCACCCAGGATCGGCTTTAGTTTCACGTGTATCTCTTAAGCCGGCAGAGAAAACCCACCTGATATGCGCTCCACACAATTGAATAGAGACGCCGTTGATTTTCTATGGGAATTGCAGAAATGACTTCTAAGCCTCAAAATAATGACTTTTTTTCCTAAGGTGGTAGGAATGAAACTCAGTGCGGGCTGGATGGGGTCCCCCCTGGGCACCGCAGACCTAAGCTTGTTTAACTCCTACCTCTTAAAGGGACCGAGAAAAAATGACCTTATCTGCACTCCAATGTAAGTCAATGGGGCGATTTTTTGGCTATGTGCTAGAAATGAAATGCAGTGCGGATTGGATGACAGGCACCCTAGGCACCCAGGATCGGCTTTAGTTTCACGTGTATCTCTTAAGCCGGCAGAGAAAACCCACCTGATATGCGCTCCACACAATTGAATAGAGACGCCGTTGATTTTCTATGGGAATTGCAGAAATGACTTCTAAGCCTCAAAATAATGACTTTTTTTCCTAAGGTGGTAGGAATGAAACTCAGTGCGGGCTGGATGGGGTCCCCCCTGGGCACCGCAGACCTAAGCTTGTTTAACTCCTACCTCTTAAAGGGACCGAGAAAAAATGACCTTTTCTGCACTCCAATGTAAGTCAATGGGGCGATTTTTTGGCTATGTGCTAGAAATGAAATGCAGTGCGGATTGGATGACAGGCACCCTAGGCACCCAGGATCGGCTTTAGTTTCACGTGTATCTCTTAAGCCGGCAGAGAAAACCCACCTGATATGCGCTCCACACAATTGAATAGAGACGCCGTTGATTTTCTATGGGAATTGCAGAAATGACTTCTAAGCCTCAAAATAATGACTTTTTTTTCCTAAGGTGGTAGGAATGAAACTCAGTGCGGGCTGGATGGGGTCCCCCCTGGGCACCGCAGACCTAAGCTTGTTTAACTCCTACCTCTTAAAGGGACCGAGAAAAAATGACCTTTTCTGCACTCCAATGTAAGTCAATGGGGCGATTTTTTGGCTATGTGCTAGAAATGAAATTCAGTGCGGATTGGATGACAGGCACCCTAGGCACCCAGGATCAGCTTTAGTTTCACGTGTATCTCTTAAGCCGGCAGAGAAAACACACCTGATATGCGCTCCACACAATTGAATAGAGACGCCATTGATTTTCTATGGGAATTGCAGAAATGACTTCTAAGCCTCAAAATAATGACTTTTTTTCCTAAGGTGGTAGGAATGAAACTCAGTGCGGGCTGGATGGGGTCCCCCCTGGGCACCGCAGACCTAAGCTTGTTTAACTCCTACCTCTTAAAGGGACCGAGAAAAAATGTACCTTTTCTGCACTCCAATGTAAGTCAATGGGGCGATTTTTTGGCTATGTGCTAGAAATGAAATGCAGTGCGGATTGGATGACAGGCACCCTAGGCACCCAGGATCGGCTTTAGTTTCACGTGTATCTCTTAAGCCGGCAGAGAAAACCCACCTGATATGCGCTCCACACAATTGAATAGAGACGCCGTTGATTTTCTATGGGAATTGCAGAAATGACTTCTAAGCCTCAAAATAATGACTTTTTTTCCTAAGGTGGTAGGAATGAAACTCAGTGCGGGCTGGATGGGGTCCCCCCTGGGCACCGCAGACCTAAGCTTGTTTAACTCCTACCTCTTAAAGGGACCGAGAAAAAATGACCTTTTCTGCACTCCAATGTAAGTCAATGGGGCGATTTTTTGGCTATGTGCTAGAAATGAAATGCAGTGCGGATTGGATGACAGGCACCCTAGGCACCCAGGATCGGCTTTAGTTTCACGTGTATCTCTTAAGCCGGCAGAGAAAACCCACCTGATATGCGCTCCACACAATTGAATAGAGACGCCGTTGATTTTCTATGGGAATTGCAGAAATGACTTCTAAGCCTCAAAATAATGACTTTTTTTCCTAAGGTGGTAGGAATGAAACTCAGTGCGGGCTGGATGGGGTCCCCCCTGGGCACCGCAGACCTAAGCTTGTTTAACTCCTACCTCTTAAAGGGACCGAGAAAAAATGTCCTTTTCTGCACTCCAATGTAAGTCAATGGGGCGATTTTTTGGCTATGTGCTAGAAATGAAATGCAGTGCGGATTGGATGACAGGCACCCTAGGCACCCAGGATCGGCTTTAGTTTCACGTGTATCTCTTAAGCCGGCAGAGAAAACCCACCTGATATGCGCTCCACACAATTGAATAGAGACGCCGTTGATTTTCTATGGGAATTGCAGAAATGACTTCTAAGCCTCAAAATAATGACTTTTTTTCCTAAGGTGGTAGGAATGAAACTCAGTGCGGGCTGGATGGGGTCCCCCCTGGGCACCGCAGACCTAAGCTTGTTTAACTCCTACCTCTTAAAGGGACCGAGAAAAAAATGACCTTTTCTGCACTCCAATGTAAGTCAATGGGGCGATTTTTTGGCTATGTGCTAGAAATGAAATGCAGTGCGGATTGGATGACAGGCACCCTAGGCACCCAGGATCGGCTTTAGTTTCACGTGTATCTCTTAAGCCGGCAGAGAAAACCCACCTGATATGCGCTCCACACAATTGAATAGAGACGCCGTTGATTTTCTATGGGAATTGCAGAAATGACTTCTAAGCCTCAAAATAATGACTTTTTTTTCCTAAGGTGGTAGGAATGAAACTCAGTGCGGGCTGGATGGGGTCCCCCCTGGGCACCGCAGACCTAAGCTTGTTTAACTCCTACCTCTTAAAGGGACCGAGAAAAAATGACCTTTTCTGCACTCCAATGTAAGTCAATGGGGCGATTTTTTGGCTATGTGCTAGAAATGAAATTCAGTGCGGATTGGATGACAGGCACCCTAGGCACCCAGGATCAGCTTTAGTTTCACGTGTATCTCTTAAGCCGGCAGAGAAAACCCACCTAATATGCGCTCCACACAATTGAATAGAGACGCCATTGATTTTCTTGCAAATTATATTTTTATTAAAGAGAAGATTTTTAACAATAAACATTAAAACAAAAGAAAGAAAGGAGTGTGATAGAAAGAGATGAGTGCAACTAATTCAAAAATTACAGTACATATTTTCTCATAGGCTATGTTGGTGATCCACAGACACTTCCCAATATCATATTGAAGTTAAGGATTTAAGATATGAAAATAGGGTATTAATGAATGCTTATATAGATGCGAATAATAATTACCAGAGCTTTTATAGTAGCTAAAAGAATATTATATATTTAACCCTATCCATCCTAAAATAGTTGTAAGCTTCTAACTTCAAAATTTACCCTCATACGCTTCGTCGAGATGTCCCTATGGGTCCAAAGCTAGAATTTGAAGCAGCTGCACTCTAAAGAAAAGGGACAAGATAAAGGAGGATATAAAGAAAAATAAAACAAAAAAAGCGTACCGAGTACGCGGGGGGACTAAGTGTGACGATTGTCACAGAGTCTTGTATAAACAAGACAAACTATTGGGGTACGTGGGTTGGTGAACCGGTGGAGTTGCAAAATAGTAGCTTAGTCTTGGCCTAGTTTGCCTTTTTAAATCAACTATTTTTGCTAGCATATAAGATTGTAAATCAGTCGAGCTATATCAATGGGACCATTATTAACAATCTGTAGGGTCATATCAAGTATACTGTATATATAAGCATAATATATATCACCCTGTATATTGCTCTAAGTCCGGCATTTATAGTTGATGGGGAGAGTCAGTACTTTGGTTTGTAATAGACAATCCTCAAAGATCAATAAGCCCATCCATATAGCAATATAAGATGTGTCGAAATATTCATTGTAAGGTTAGATTAATCTTAAATGGAAAGAAAAAAAAAGAAAAGCAAATAAAGCAAGAATAAAAATCCAATCAAAGAAATAGGTTATCTCTTTAAATGTTACATATAGAGCTTGCTTATTTTCACCAGAAGAAAGACATCTTTCACATCAGGTGGTTTTCTTCTTTCTTTGGGGAAGAGGATCTGAGGTCATAGTTTCCGGGTCTGATCTAGTAGGAGATCTGAAGCGAGTTTGTGCAGAGTAAGATGGTGGAGGCAGGAACATTGTACGATGCAAGTCACACCATTCTTGTAGATGAAGGTTTTTTAAGTTCACAGAGTTCAGAAATTCTGGTAGGTCTTTTGGTTCTCTGAGCGTTGCAATGCCTTCTGAAAGTTTGACCGATAAAGCGAAGGGAAAACCCCATTTATATTTAAGATTCCGTTCCTGAAGTTTCTGTGTTAGCGGTTTCAGTGTAGCCCGTAGTCTCAGAGTAAGCAATGAAAGATCATTAAAAAGTTGGATTTTGCTTCCGTTATATTCAATATTTTTGAGTGGTCTCGCTTTAGCCATAATCTCTTCTTTCAGGGTATAATAATGTATCCTGCAGATCACGTCTCTCGGTTTCTTTATATCCATTCCCTTTGGTTTCAACGCTCTATGAGCCCTGTCGAATTCTATATAATTGTCCTGTGATCTGTCTAGAATTTTGTTAAAAATAGATGTTAAAACTCCAATAAGATCGTTAGTTTTCACGTTTTCCGATAAACCTCTTATTCTAATATTATTCCTTCTGCTTCGATTCTCACCATCATCCAGTCTCAAGGTGAGCATATTTTGAGAAGTTTGTAAAGCCTGAGTTGTGCGAATTAAGTCATTTATTTGTTCTTCTTGTTTCGTTTGCATTTTTCCCAACTTTTCTGTGGTATTCTCAATTGTTGTTATATTCTCTTGAACCATACACAAATCTTTTCGCCAAAGTGCTTTCATTTCAATAGTCAGATTATTAATATCCTGCTTTGTGGGAAGTAACGCTAAAAGAGCTTGCAGCTCCGGATGACCCTGTAGAACTTTAATTGCATCTTCTGTTGGTGTTGTGGAGGTAGGATTTAGTAGAGTGGGTTTGCATATAACAGAGTGTGATGATGAAGAGGATGTCTCATCTGATGACGAATCAATTCTATTTGTGTAGAAGGATTTATTTAAATTGCGTTTTTTTGGAGTTTGAGAAAGTTTTTTCTTACTAGGTGGTTCTTCCTCCTGATCTGAATCATCAAATGAAATATATTCCTCGGACTCATTAGCATATGGGGATGAACTTTTATAATGTTTAGCACTAGATTGAATCTGCATATCATGTGTATCCTGAAGATCTGTATCTTCCATTTTATCTCCCTTGGTAAGTGTAATGGGTATCATATGTTCTTTTAAAGTTCCCAAAGATTTAGAGTCAGCATTAATAATTGGGTTGATGTCCGTTTTTTCATGGCTTTTAAGTTTTACTGAATCTTTTCTTTTGCTAACAGTACTGTCCCTTGAGCCAGTAACTGTAATTGTGTTTGGATTAATTACACTGGCCTCCGTACATTCAGCTTGCAATGATCTCATTATATCAGTGTCAGCCTTATTATCCTGTGATGGACCAAGAGACGCAATGGAGTTCAGGGATGCTGTGGGTTTCCCCAACACATTACTCACGTCTGATTGTGTCTCCAATGTTTCCATAGCCCGAATCAAACTGTTCTTGGAAGTGGGGTCAGGTGCCGGTAGATCTAAGATGGCTGCGGTTTCGGTTTCATTTTGTCTCTGGCCGCGGCTAATCTTACTCCTGGTGCTCCTCTTCTGCTTGCTCGAATCTTTCATTTGTGACTTCTGTATGCTCCTGGAGGATTCCTCTATCTTTTCTTTCTTGATTGAGCTGAATCCGCCAGACATAGCTGTAGATAATCCCTTCTAAGCAAAGGCCTTTGACGGAGGACTCTCTATATGCGTCTACTCCTCCCGCTCTCCAAGCCACGCCCCCCGCCATTGATTTTCTATGGGAATTGCAGAAATGACTTCTAAGCCTCAAAATAATGACTTTTTTTCCTAAGGTGGTAGGAATGAAACTCAGTGCGGGCTGGATGGGGTCCCCCCTGGGCACCGCAGACCTAAGCTTGTTTAACTCCTACCTCTTAAAGGGACCGAGAAAAAATGACCTTTTCTGCACTCCAATGTAAGTCAATGGGGCGATTTTTTGGCTATGTGCTAGAAATGAAATGCAGTGCGGATTGGATGACAGGCACCCTAGGCACCCAGGATCGGCTTTAGTTTCACGTGTATCTCTTAAGCCGGCAGAGAAAACCCACCTGATATGCGCTCCACACAATTGAATAGAGACGCCGTTGATTTTCTATGGGAATTGCAGAAATGACTTCTAAGCCTCAAAATAATGACTTTTTTTCCTAAGGTGGTAGGAATGAAACTCAGTGCGGGCTGGATGGGGTCCCCCCTGGGCACCGCAGACCTAAGCTTGTTTAACTCCTACCTCTTAAAGGGACCGAGAAAAAATGACCTTTTCTGCACTCCAATGTAAGTCAATGGGGCGATTTTTTGGCTATGTGCTAGAAATGAAATTCAGTGCGGATTGGATGACAGGCACCCTAGGCACCCAGGATCGGCTTTAGTTTCACGTGTATCTCTTAAGCCGGCAGAGAAAACCCACCTGATATGCGCTCCACACAATTGAATAGAGACGCCGTTGATTTTCTTGCAAATTATATTTTTATTAAAGAGAAGATTTTTAACAATAAACATTAAAACAAAAGAAAGAAAGGAGTGTGATAGAAAGAGATGAGTGCAACTAATTCTAAAATTACAGTACATATTTTCTCATAGGCTATGTTGGTGATCCACAGACACTTCCAAATATCATATTGAAGTTAAGGATTTAAGATATGAAAATAGGGTAATAATGAATGCTTATATAGATGCGAATAATAATTACCCGAGCTTTTATAGTAGCTAAAAGAATATTGTATATTTAACCCTATCCATCCCAAAATAATTGTAAGCTTCTAACTTCAAAATTTACCCTCATACGCTTCGTCGAGATGTCCCTATGGGTCCAAAGCTAGAATTTGAAGCAGCTGCACTCTAAAGAAAAGGGACAAGATAAAGGAAGATATAAAGAAAAATAAAACAAAAAAAGCGTACCGAGTACGCGGGGGGACTAAGTGTGACGATTGTCACAGAGTCTTGTATAAACAAGACAAACTATTGGGGTACGTGGGTTGGGGAACCGGTGGAGTTGCAAAATAGTAGCTTAGTCTTGGCCTAGTTTGCCTTTTTAAATCAACTATTTTTGCTAGCATATAAGATTGTAAATCAGTCGAGCTATATCAATGGGACCATTATTATTAGTAGGGTCATATCAAGGATACTGTATATATAAGCATAATATATATCACCCTGTATATTGCTCTAAGTCCGGCATTTATAGTTGATGGGGAGAGTCAGTACTTTGGTTTGTAATAGACAATCCTCAAAGATCAATAAGCCCATCCATATAGCAATATAAGATGTGTCGAAATATTCATTGTAAGGTTAGATTAATCTTAAATGGAGAGAAAAAAAAGAAAAGCAAATAAAGCAAGAATAAAAATCCAATCAAAGAAATAGGTTATCTCTTTAAATGTTACATATAGAGCTTGCTTATTTTCACCAGAAGAAAGACATCTTTCACATCAGGTGGTTTTCTTCTTTCTTTGGGGAAGAGGATCTGAGGTCATAGTTTCCGGGTCTGATCTAGTAGGAGATCTGAAGCGAGTTTGTGCATAGTAAGATGGTGGAGGCAGGAACATTGTACGATGCAAGTCACACCATTCTTGTAGATGAAGGTTTTTTAAGTTCACAGAGTTCAGAAATTCTGGTAGGTCTTTTGGTTCTCTGAGCGTTGCAATGCCTTCTGAAAGTTTGACCGATAAAGCGAAGGGAAAACCCCATTTATATTTAAGATTCCGTTCCTGACGTTTCTGTGTTAGCGGTTTCAGTGTAGCCCGTAGTCTCAGAGTAAGCAATGAAAGATCATTAAAAAGTTGGATTTTGCTTCCGTTATATTCAATATTTTTGAGTGGTCTCGCTTTAGCCATAATCTCTTCTTTCAGGGTATAATAATGTATCCTGCAGATCACGTCTCTCGGTTTCTTTATATCCATTCCCTTTGGTTTCAATGCTCTATGAGCCCTGTCGAATTCTATATAATTGTCCTGTGATCTGTCTAGAATTTTGTTAAAAATAGATGTTAAAACTCCAATAAGATCGTTAGTTTTCACGTTTTCCGATAAACCTCTTATTCTAATATTATTCCTTCTGCTTCGATTCTCACCATTATCCAGTCTCAAGGTGAGCATATTTTGAGAAGTTTGTAAAGCCTGTGTTGTGCGAATTAAGTAATTTATTTGTTCTTCTTGTTTCGTTTGCATTTTTCCCAATTTTTCTGTGGTATTCTCAATTGTTGTTATATTCTCTTGAACCATACACAAATCTTTTCGCCAAAGTGCTTTCATTTCAATAGTCAGATTATTAATATCCTGCTTTGTGGGAAGTAACGCTAAAAGAGCTTGCAGCTCCGGATAACCCTGTAGAACTTTAATTGCATCTTCTGTTGGTGTTGTGGAGGTAGGATTTAGTAGAGTGGGATTGCATATAACAGAGTGTGATGATGAAGAGGATGTCTCATCTGATGACGAATCAATTCTATTTGTGTAGAAGGATTTATTTAAATTGCGTTTTTTTGGAGTTTGAGAAAGTTTTTTCTTACTAGGTGGTTCTTCCTCCTGATCTGAATCATCAAATGAAATATATTCCTCGGACTCATTAGCATATGGGGATGAACTTTTATATTGTTTAGCACTAGATTGAATCTGCATATCATGTGTATCCTGAAGATCTATATCTTCCATTTTATCTCCCTTGGTAAGTGTAATGGGTATCATATGTTCTTTTAAAGTTCCCAAAGATTTAGAGTCAGCATTAATAATTGGGTTGATGTCCGTTTTTTCATGGCTTTTAAGTTTTACTGAATCTTTTCTTTTGCTAACAGTACTGGCCCCTTGAGCCAGTAACTGTAATTGTGTTTGGATTAATTACACTGGCCTCCGTACTTTCAGCTTGCAATGATCTCATTATATCAGTGTCAGCCTTATTATCCTGTGATGGACCAAGAGACGCAATGGAGTTCAGGGATGCTGTGGGTTTCCCCAACACATTACTCACGTCTGATTGTGTCTCCAATGTTTCCATAGCCCGAATCAAACTGTTCTTAGAAGTGGGGCCAGGTGCCGGTAGATCTAAGATGGCTGCGGTTTCGGATTCATTTTGTCTCTGGCCGCGGCTAATCTTACTCCTGGTGCTCCTCTTCTGCTGGCTCGAATCTTTCATTTGTGACTTCTGTATGCTCCTGGAGGATTCCTCTATCTTTTCTTTCTTGATTGAGCTGAATCCGCCCGACATAGCTGTAGATAATCCCTTCTAAGCAAAGGCCTTTGACGGAGGACTCTCTATATGCGTCTACTCCTCCCGCTCGCCAAGCCACGCCCCCCGCCGTTGATTTTCTATGGGAATTGCAGAAATGACTTCTAAGCCTCAAAATAATGACTTTTTTTCCTAAGGTGGTAGGAATGAAACTCAGTGCGGGCTGGATGGGGTCCCCCCTGGGCACCGCAGACCTAAGCTTGTTTAACTCCTACCTCTTAAAGGGACCGAGAAAAAATGACCTTTTCTGCACTCCAATGTAAGTCAATGGGGCGATTTTTTGGCTATGTGCTAGAAATGAAATTCAGTGCGGATTGGATGACAGGCACCCTGGGGACCCAGGATCGGCTTTAGTTTCATGTGTATCTCTTAAGCCGGCAGAGAAAACCCACCTGATATGCGCTCCACACAATTGAATAGAGACGCCGTTGATTTTCTATGGGAATTGCAGAAATGACTTCTAAGCCTCGAAATAATGACGTTTTTTTCCTAAGGTGGTAGGAATTAAACTCAGTGCGGGCTGGATGGGGTCCCCCCTGGGCACCGCAGACCTAAGCTTGTTTAACTCCTACCTCTTAAAGGGACCGAGAAAAAATGACCTTTTCTGCACTCCAATGTAAGTCAATGGGGCGATTTTTTGGCTATGTGCTAGAAATGAAATTCAGTGCGGATTGGATGACAGGCACCCTGGGGACCCAGGATCGGCTTTAGTTTCATGTGTATCTCTTAAGCAGGCAGAGAAAACCCACCTGATATGCGCTCCACACAATTGAATAGAGACGCCGTTGATTTTCTTGCAAATTATATTTTTATTAAAGAGAAGATTTTTAACAATAAACATTAAAACAAAAGAAAGAAAGGAGTGTGATAGAAAGAGATGAGTGCAACTAATTCTAAAATTACAGTACATATTTTCTCATAGGCTATGTTGGTGATCCACAGACACTTCCAAATATCATATTGAAGTTAAGGATTTAAGATATGAAAATAGGGTAATAATGAATGCTTATATAGATGCGAATAATAATTACCAGAGCTTTTATAGTAGCTAAAAGAATATTGTATATTTAACCCTATCCATCCCAAAATAATTGTAAGCTTCTAACTTCAAAATTTACCCTCATACGCTTCGTCGAGATGTCCCTATGGGTCCAAAGCTAGAATTTGAAGCAGCTGCACTCTAAAGAAAAGGGACAAGATAAAGGAAGATATAAAGAAAAATAAAACAAAAAAAGCGTACCGAGTACGCGGGGGGACTAAGTGTGACGATTGTCACAGAGTCTTGTATAAACAAGACAAACTATTGGGGTACGTGGGTTGGGGAACCGGTGGAGTTGCAAAATAGTAGCTTAGTCTTGGCCTAGTTTGCCTTTTTAAATCAACTATTTTTGCTAGCATATAAGATTGTAAATCAGTCGAGCTATATCAATGGGACCATTATTATTAGTAGGGTCATATCAAGGATACTGTATATATAAGCATAATATATATCACCCTGTATATTGCTCTAAGTCCGGCATTTATAGTTGATGGGGAGAGTCAGTACTTTGGTTTGTAATAGACAATCCTCAAAGATCAATAAGCCCATCCATATAGCAATATAAGATGTGTCGAAATATTCATTGTAAGGTTAGATTAATCTTAAATGGAGAGAAAAAAAAGAAAAGCAAATAAAGCAAGAATAAAAATCCAATCAAAGAAATAGGTTATCTCTTTAAATGTTACATATAGAGCTTGCTTATTTTCACCAGAAGAAAGACATCTTTCACATCAGGTGGTTTTCTTCTTTCTTTGGGGAAGAGGATCTGAGGTCATAGTTTCCGGGTCTGATCTAGTAGGAGATCTGAAGCGAGTTTGTGCATAGTAAGATGGTGGAGGCAGGAACATTGTACGATGCAAGTCACACCATTCTTGTAGATGAAGGTTTTTTAAGTTCACAGAGTTCAGAAATTCTGGTAGGTCTTTTGGTTCTCTGAGCGTTGCAATGCCTTCTGAAAGTTTGACCGATAAAGCGAAGGGAAAACCCCATTTATATTTAAGATTCCGTTCCTGACGTTTCTGTGTTAGCGGTTTCAGTGTAGCCCGTAGTCTCAGAGTAAGCAATGAAAGATCATTAAAAAGTTGGATTTTGCTTCCGTTATATTCAATATTTTTGAGTGGTCTCGCTTTAGCCATAATCTCTTCTTTCAGGGTATAATAATGTATCCTGCAGATCACGTCTCTCGGTTTCTTTATATCCATTCCCTTTGGTTTCAATGCTCTATGAGCCCTGTCGAATTCTATATAATTGTCCTGTGATCTGTCTAGAATTTTGTTAAAAATAGATGTTAAAACTCCAATAAGATCGTTAGTTTTCACGTTTTCCGATAAACCTCTTATTCTAATATTATTCCTTCTGCTTCGATTCTCACCATTATCCAGTCTCAAGGTGAGCATATTTTGAGAAGTTTGTAAAGCCTGAGTTGTGCGAATTAAGTAATTTATTTGTTCTTCTTGTTTCGTTTGCATTTTTCCCAATTTTTCTGTGGTATTCTCAATTGTTGTTATATTCTCTTGAACCATACACAAATCTTTTCGCCAAAGTGCTTTCATTTCAATAGTCAGATTATTAATATCCTGCTTTGTGGGAAGTAACGCTAAAAGAGCTTGCAGCTCCGGATAACCCTGTAGAACTTTAATTGCATCTTCTGTTGGTGTTGTGGAGGTAGGATTTAGTAGAGTGGGATTGCATATAACAGAGTGTGATGATGAAGAGGATGTCTCATCTGATGACGAATCAATTCTATTTGTGTAGAAGGATTTATTTAAATTGCGTTTTTTTGGAGTTTGAGAAAGTTTTTTCTTACTAGGTGGTTCTTCCTCCTGATCTGAATCATCAAATGAAATATATTCCTCGGACTCATTAGCATATGGGGATGAACTTTTATATTGTTTAGCACTAGATTGAATCTGCATATCATGTGTATCCTGAAGATCTATATCTTCCATTTTATCTCCCTTGGTAAGTGTAATGGGTATCATATGTTCTTTTAAAGTTCCCAAAGATTTAGAGTCAGCATTAATAATTGGGTTGATGTCCGTTTTTTCATGGCTTTTAAGTTTTACTGAATCTTTTCTTTTGCTAACAGTACTGGCCCCTTGAGCCAGTAACTGTAATTGTGTTTGGATTAATTACACTGGCCTCCGTACTTTCAGCTTGCAATGATCTCATTATATCAGTGTCAGCCTTATTATCCTGTGATGGACCAAGAGACGCAATGGAGTTCAGGGATGCTGTGGGTTTCCCCAACACATTACTCACGTCTGATTGTGTCTCCAATGTTTCCATAGCCCGAATCAAACTGTTCTTAGAAGTGGGGCCAGGTGCCGGTAGATCTAAGATGGCTGCGGTTTCGGATTCATTTTGTCTCTGGCCGCGGCTAATCTTACTCCTGGTGCTCCTCTTCTGCTGGCTCGAATCTTTCATTTGTGACTTCTGTATGCTCCTGGAGGATTCCTCTATCTTTTCTTTCTTGATTGAGCTGAATCCGCCCGACATAGCTGTAGATAATCCCTTCTAAGCAAAGGCCTTTGACGGAGGACTCTCTATATGCGTCTACTCCTCCCGCTCGCCAAGCCACGCCCCCCGCCGTTGATTTTCTATGGGAATTGCAGAAATGACTTCTAAGCCTCGAAATAATGACTTTTTTTCCTAAGGTGGTAGGAATGAAACTCAGTGCGGGCTGGATGGGGTCCCCCCTGGGCACCGCAGACCTAAGCTTGTTTAACTCCTACCTCTTAAAGGGACCGAGAAAAAATGACCTTTTCTGCACTCCAATGTAAGTCAATGGGGCGATTTTTTGGCTATGTGCTAGAAATGAAATTCAGTGCGGATTGGATGACAGGCACCCTGGGGACCCAGGATCGGCTTTAGTTTCATGTGTATCTCTTAAGCCGGCAGAGAAAACCCACCTGATATGCGCTCCACACAATTGAATAGAGAGGCCGTTGATTTTCTATGGGAATTGCAGAAATGACTTCTAAGCCTCGAAATAATGACGTTTTTTCCTAAGGTGGTAGGAATTAAACTCAGTGCGGGCTGGATGGGGTCCCCCCTGGGCACCGCAGACCTAAGCTTGTTTAACTCCTACCTCTTAAAGGGACCGAGAAAAAATGACCTTTTCTGCACTCCAATGTAAGTCAATGGGGCGATTTTTTGGCTATGTGCTAGAAATGAAATTCAGTGCGGATTGGATGACAGGCACCCTGGGGACCCAGGATCGGCTTTAGTTTCATGTGTATCTCTTAAGCAGGCAGAGAAAACCCACCTAATATGCGCTCCACACAATTGAATAGAGACGCCGTTGATTTTCTTGCAAATTATATTTTTATTAAAGAGAAGATTTTTAACAATAAACATTAAAACAAAAGAAAGAAAGGAGTGTGATAGAAAGAGATGAGTGCAACTAATTCTAAAATTACAGTACATATTTTCTCATAGGCTATGTTGGTGATCCACAGACACTTCCAAATATCATATTGAAGTTAAGGATTTAAGATATGAAAATAGGGTAATAATGAATGCTTATATAGATGCGAATAATAATTACCAGAGCTTTTATAGTAGCTAAAAGAATATTGTATATTTAACCCTATCCATCCCAAAATAATTGTAAGCTTCTAACTTCAAAATTTACCCTCATACGCTTCGTCGAGATGTCCCTATGGGTCCAAAGCTAGAATTTGAAGCAGCTGCACTCTAAAGAAAAGGGACAAGATAAAGGAAGATATAAAGAAAAATAAAACAAAAAAAGCGTACCGAGTACGCGGGGGGACTAAGTGTGACGATTGTCACAGAGTCTTGTATAAACAAGACAAACTATTGGGGTACGTGGGTTGGGGAACCGGTGGAGTTGCAAAATAGTAGCTTAGTCTTGGCCTAGTTTGCCTTTTTAAATCAACTATTTTTGCTAGCATATAAGATTGTAAATCAGTCGAGCTATATCAATGGGACCATTATTATTAGTAGGGTCATATCAAGGATACTGTATATATAAGCATAATATATATCACCCTGTATATTGCTCTAAGTCCGGCATTTATAGTTGATGGGGAGAGTCAGTACTTTGGTTTGTAATAGACAATCCTCAAAGATCAATAAGCCCATCCATATAGCAATATAAGATGTGTCGAAATATTCATTGTAAGGTTAGATTAATCTTAAATGGAGAGAAAAAAAAGAAAAGCAAATAAAGCAAGAATAAAAATCCAATCAAAGAAATAGGTTATCTCTTTAAATGTTACATATAGAGCTTGCTTATTTTCACCAGAAGAAAGACATCTTTCACATCAGGTGGTTTTCTTCTTTCTTTGGGGAAGAGGATCTGAGGTCATAGTTTCCGGGTCTGATCTAGTAGGAGATCTGAAGCGAGTTTGTGCATAGTAAGATGGTGGAGGCAGGAACATTGTACGATGCAAGTCACACCATTCTTGTAGATGAAGGTTTTTTAAGTTCACAGAGTTCAGAAATTCTGGTAGGTCTTTTGGTTCTCTGAGCGTTGCAATGCCTTCTGAAAGTTTGACCGATAAAGCGAAGGGAAAACCCCATTTATATTTAAGATTCCGTTCCTGACGTTTCTGTGTTAGCGGTTTCAGTGTAGCCCGTAGTCTCAGAGTAAGCAATGAAAGATCATTAAAAAGTTGGATTTTGCTTCCGTTATATTCAATATTTTTGAGTGGTCTCGCTTTAGCCATAATCTCTTCTTTCAGGGTATAATAATGTATCCTGCAGATCACGTCTCTCGGTTTCTTTATATCCATTCCCTTTGGTTTCAATGCTCTATGAGCCCTGTCGAATTCTATATAATTGTCCTGTGATCTGTCTAGAATTTTGTTAAAAATAGATGTTAAAACTCCAATAAGATCGTTAGTTTTCACGTTTTCCGATAAACCTCTTATTCTAATATTATTCCTTCTGCTTCGATTCTCACCATTATCCAGTCTCAAGGTGAGCATATTTTGAGAAGTTTGTAAAGCCTGAGTTGTGCGAATTAAGTAATTTATTTGTTCTTCTTGTTTCGTTTGCATTTTTCCCAATTTTTCTGTGGTATTCTCAATTGTTGTTATATTCTCTTGAACCATACACAAATCTTTTCGCCAAAGTGCTTTCATTTCAATAGTCAGATTATTAATATCCTGCTTTGTGGGAAGTAACGCTAAAAGAGCTTGCAGCTCCGGATAACCCTGTAGAACTTTAATTGCATCTTCTGTTGGTGTTGTGGAGGTAGGATTTAGTAGAGTGGGATTGCATATAACAGAGTGTGATGATGAAGAGGATGTCTCATCTGATGACGAATCAATTCTATTTGTGTAGAAGGATTTATTTAAATTGCGTTTTTTTGGAGTTTGAGAAAGTTTTTTCTTACTAGGTGGTTCTTCCTCCTGATCTGAATCATCAAATGAAATATATTCCTCGGACTCATTAGCATATGGGGATGAACTTTTATATTGTTTAGCACTAGATTGAATCTGCATATCATGTGTATCCTGAAGATCTATATCTTCCATTTTATCTCCCTTGGTAAGTGTAATGGGTATCATATGTTCTTTTAAAGTTCCCAAAGATTTAGAGTCAGCATTAATAATTGGGTTGATGTCCGTTTTTTCATGGCTTTTAAGTTTTACTGAATCTTTTCTTTTGCTAACAGTACTGGCCCCTTGAGCCAGTAACTGTAATTGTGTTTGGATTAATTACACTGGCCTCCGTACTTTCAGCTTGCAATGATCTCATTATATCAGTGTCAGCCTTATTATCCTGTGATGGACCAAGAGACGCAATGGAGTTCAGGGATGCTGTGGGTTTCCCCAACACATTACTCACGTCTGATTGTGTCTCCAATGTTTCCATAGCCCGAATCAAACTGTTCTTAGAAGTGGGGCCAGGTGCCGGTAGATCTAAGATGGCTGCGGTTTCGGATTCATTTTGTCTCTGGCCGCGGCTAATCTTACTCCTGGTGCTCCTCTTCTGCTGGCTCGAATCTTTCATTTGTGACTTCTGTATGCTCCTGGAGGATTCCTCTATCTTTTCTTTCTTGATTGAGCTGAATCCGCCCGACATAGCTGTAGATAATCCCTTCTAAGCAAAGGCCTTTGACGGAGGACTCTCTATATGCGTCTACTCCTCCCGCTCGCCAAGCCACGCCCCCCGCCGTTGATTTTCTATGGGAATTGCAGAAATGACTTCTAAGCCTCGAAATAATGACTTTTTTTCCTAAGGTGGTAGGAATGAAACTCAGTGCGGGCTGGATGGGGTCCCCCCTGGGCACCGCAGACCTAAGCTTGTTTAACTCCTACCTCTTAAAGGGACCGAGAAAAAATGACCTTTTCTGCACTCCAATGTAAGTCAATGGGGCGATTTTTTGGCTATGTGCTAGAAATGAAATTCAGTGCGGATTGGATGACAGGCACCCTGGGGACCCAGGATCGGCTTTAGTTTCATGTGTATCTCTTAAGCCGGCAGAGAAAACCCACCTGATATGCGCTCCACACAATTGAATAGAGACGCCGTTGATTTTCTATGGGAATTGCAGAAATGACTTCTAAGCCTCGAAATAATGACGTTTTTTCCTAAGGTGGTAGGAATTAAACTCAGTGCGGGCTGGATGGGGTCCCCCCTGGGCACCGCAGACCTAAGCTTGTTTAACTCCTACCTCTTAAAGGGACCGAGAAAAAATGACCTTTTCTGCACTCCAATGTAAGTCAATGGGGCGATTTTTTGGCTATGTGCTAGAAATGAAATTCAGTGCGGATTGGATGACAGGCACCCTGGGGACCCAGGATCGGCTTTAGTTTCATGTGTATCTCTTAAGCAGGCAGAGAAAACCCACCAAATATGCGCTCCACACAATTGAATAGAGACGCCGTTGATTTTCTTGCAAATTATATTTTTATTAAAGAGAAGATTTTTAACAATAAACATTAAAACAAAAGAAAGAAAGGAGTGTGATAGAAAGAGATGAGTGCAACTAATTCTAAAATTACAGTACATATTTTCTCATAGGCTATGTTGGTGATCCACAGACACTTCCAAATATCATATTGAAGTTAAGGATTTAAGATATGAAAATAGGGTAATAATGAATGCTTATATAGATGCGAATAATAATTACCAGAGCTTTTATAGTAGCTAAAAGAATATTGTATATTTAACCCTATCCATCCCAAAATAATTGTAAGCTTCTAACTTCAAAATTTACCCTCATACGCTTCGTCGAGATGTCCCTATGGGTCCAAAGCTAGAATTTGAAGCAGCTGCACTCTAAAGAAAAGGGACAAGATAAAGGAAGATATAAAGAAAAATAAAACAAAAAAAGCGTACCGAGTACGCGGGGGGACTAAGTGTGACGATTGTCACAGAGTCTTGTATAAACAAGACAAACTATTGGGGTACGTGGGTTGGGGAACCGGTGGAGTTGCAAAATAGTAGCTTAGTCTTGGCCTAGTTTGCCTTTTTAAATCAACTATTTTTGCTAGCATATAAGATTGTAAATCAGTCGAGCTATATCAATGGGACCATTATTATTAGTAGGGTCATATCAAGGATACTGTATATATAAGCATAATATATATCACCCTGTATATTGCTCTAAGTCCGGCATTTATAGTTGATGGGGAGAGTCAGTACTTTGGTTTGTAATAGACAATCCTCAAAGATCAATAAGCCCATCCATATAGCAATATAAGATGTGTCGAAATATTCATTGTAAGGTTAGATTAATCTTAAATGGAGAGAAAAAAAAGAAAAGCAAATAAAGCAAGAATAAAAATCCAATCAAAGAAATAGGTTATCTCTTTAAATGTTACATATAGAGCTTGCTTATTTTCACCAGAAGAAAGACATCTTTCACATCAGGTGGTTTTCTTCTTTCTTTGGGGAAGAGGATCTGAGGTCATAGTTTCCGGGTCTGATCTAGTAGGAGATCTGAAGCGAGTTTGTGCATAGTAAGATGGTGGAGGCAGGAACATTGTACGATGCAAGTCACACCATTCTTGTAGATGAAGGTTTTTTAAGTTCACAGAGTTCAGAAATTCTGGTAGGTCTTTTGGTTCTCTGAGCGTTGCAATGCCTTCTGAAAGTTTGACCGATAAAGCGAAGGGAAAACCCCATTTATATTTAAGATTCCGTTCCTGACGTTTCTGTGTTAGCGGTTTCAGTGTAGCCCGTAGTCTCAGAGTAAGCAATGAAAGATCATTAAAAAGTTGGATTTTGCTTCCGTTATATTCAATATTTTTGAGTGGTCTCGCTTTAGCCATAATCTCTTCTTTCAGGGTATAATAATGTATCCTGCAGATCACGTCTCTCGGTTTCTTTATATCCATTCCCTTTGGTTTCAATGCTCTATGAGCCCTGTCGAATTCTATATAATTGTCCTGTGATCTGTCTAGAATTTTGTTAAAAATAGATGTTAAAACTCCAATAAGATCGTTAGTTTTCACGTTTTCCGATAAACCTCTTATTCTAATATTATTCCTTCTGCTTCGATTCTCACCATTATCCAGTCTCAAGGTGAGCATATTTTGAGAAGTTTGTAAAGCCTGAGTTGTGCGAATTAAGTAATTTATTTGTTCTTCTTGTTTCGTTTGCATTTTTCCCAATTTTTCTGTGGTATTCTCAATTGTTGTTATATTCTCTTGAACCATACACAAATCTTTTCGCCAAAGTGCTTTCATTTCAATAGTCAGATTATTAATATCCTGCTTTGTGGGAAGTAACGCTAAAAGAGCTTGCAGCTCCGGATAACCCTGTAGAACTTTAATTGCATCTTCTGTTGGTGTTGTGGAGGTAGGATTTAGTAGAGTGGGATTGCATATAACAGAGTGTGATGATGAAGAGGATGTCTCATCTGATGACGAATCAATTCTATTTGTGTAGAAGGATTTATTTAAATTGCGTTTTTTTGGAGTTTGAGAAAGTTTTTTCTTACTAGGTGGTTCTTCCTCCTGATCTGAATCATCAAATGAAATATATTCCTCGGACTCATTAGCATATGGGGATGAACTTTTATATTGTTTAGCACTAGATTGAATCTGCATATCATGTGTATCCTGAAGATCTATATCTTCCATTTTATCTCCCTTGGTAAGTGTAATGGGTATCATATGTTCTTTTAAAGTTCCCAAAGATTTAGAGTCAGCATTAATAATTGGGTTGATGTCCGTTTTTTCATGGCTTTTAAGTTTTACTGAATCTTTTCTTTTGCTAACAGTACTGGCCCCTTGAGCCAGTAACTGTAATTGTGTTTGGATTAATTACACTGGCCTCCGTACTTTCAGCTTGCAATGATCTCATTATATCAGTGTCAGCCTTATTATCCTGTGATGGACCAAGAGACGCAATGGAGTTCAGGGATGCTGTGGGTTTCCCCAACACATTACTCACGTCTGATTGTGTCTCCAATGTTTCCATAGCCCGAATCAAACTGTTCTTAGAAGTGGGGCCAGGTGCCGGTAGATCTAAGATGGCTGCGGTTTCGGATTCATTTTGTCTCTGGCCGCGGCTAATCTTACTCCTGGTGCTCCTCTTCTGCTGGCTCGAATCTTTCATTTGTGACTTCTGTATGCTCCTGGAGGATTCCTCTATCTTTTCTTTCTTGATTGAGCTGAATCCGCCCGACATAGCTGTAGATAATCCCTTCTAAGCAAAGGCCTTTGACGGAGGACTCTCTATATGCGTCTACTCCTCCCGCTCGCCAAGCCACGCCCCCCGCCGTTGATTTTCTATGGGAATTGCAGAAATGACTTCTAAGCCTCGAAATAATGACTTTTTTTACTAAGGTGGTAGGAATGAAACTCAGTGCGGGCTGGATGGGGTCCCCCCTGGGCACCGCAGACCTAAGCTTGTTTAACTCCTACCTCTTAAAGGGACCGAGAAAAAATGACCTTTTCTGCACTCCAATGTAAGTCAATGGGGCGATTTTTTGGCTATGTGCTAGAAATGAAATTCAGTGCGGATTGGATGACAGGCACCCTGGGGACCCAGGATCGGCTTTAGTTTCATGTGTATCTCTTAAGCCGGCAGAGAAAACCCACCTGATATGCGCTCCACACAATTGAATAGAGACGCCGTTGATTTTCTATGGGAATTGCAGAAATGACTTCTAAGCCTCGAAATAATGACTTTTTTTCCTAAGGTGGTAGGAATGAAACTCAGTGCGGGCTGGATGGGGTCCCCCCTGGGCACCGCACACCTAAGCTTGTTTAACTCCTACCTCTTAAAGGGACCGAGAAAAAATGACCTTTTCTGCACTCCAATGTAAGTCAATGGGGCGATTTTTTGGCTATGTGCTAGAAATGAAATTCAGTGCGGATTGGATGACAGGCACCCTGGGGACCCAGGATCGGCTTTAGTTTCACGTGTATCTCTTAAGCCGGCAGAGAAAACCCATCTGATATGCGCTCCACACAATTGAATAGAGACGCCGTTGATTTTCTATGGGAATTGCAGAAATGACTTCTAAGCCTCAAAATAATTACTTTTTTTCCTAAGGTGGTAGGAATGAAACTCAGTGCGGGCTGGATGGGGTCCCCCCTGGGCACCGCAGACCTAAGCTTGTTTAACTCCTACCTCTTAAAGGGACCGAGAAAAAATGACCTTTTCTGCACTCCAATGTAAGTCAATGGGGCGATTTTTTGGCTATGTGCTAGAAATGAAATTCAGTGCGGATTAGATGACAGGCACCCTGGGGACCCAGGATCGGCTTTAGTTTCATGTGTATCTCTTAAGCCGGCAGAGAAAACCCACCTGATATGCGCTCCACACAATTGAATAGAGACGCCGTTGATTTTCTATGGGAATTGCAGAAATGACTTCTAAGCCTCGAAATAATGACTTTTTTTCCTAAGGTGGTAGGAATGAAACTAAGTGCGGGCTGGATGGGGTCCCCCCTGGGCACCGCAGACCTAAGCTTGTTTAACTCCTACCTCTTAAAGGGACCGAGAAAAAAAAATGACCTTTTCTGCACTCCAATGTAAGTCAATGGGGCGATTTTTTGGCTATGTGCTAGAAATGAAATTCAGTGCGGATTGGATGACAGGCACCCTGGGGACCCAGGATCGGCTTTAGTTTCATGTGTATCTCTTAAGCCGGCAGAGGAAACCCACCTGATATGCGCTCCACACAATTGAATAGAGACGCCGTTGATTTTCTATGGGAATTGCAGAAATGACTTCTAAGCCTCGAAATAATGACTTTTTTTTCCTAAGGTGGTAGGAATGAAACTCAGTGCGGGCTGGATGGGGTCCCCCCTGGGCACCGCAGACCTAAGCTTGTTTAACTCCTACCTCTTAAAGGGACCGAGAAAAAATGACCTTTTCTGCACTCCAATGTAAGTCAATGGGGCGATTTTTTGGCTATGTGCTAGAAATGAAATTCAGTGCGGATTGGATGACAGGCACCCTGGGGACCCAGGATCGGCTTTAGTTTCATGTGTATCTCTTAAGCCGGCAGAGAAAACCCACCTGATATGCGCTCCACACAATTGAATAGAGACACCGTTGATTTTCTATGGGAATTGCAGAAATGACTTCTAAGCCTCGAAATAATGACTTTTTTTCCTAAGGTGGTAGGAATGAAACTCAGTGCGGGCTGGATGGGGTCCCCCCTGGGCACCGCAGACCTAAGCTTGTTTAACTCCTACCTCTTAAAGGGACCGAGAAAAAATGACCTTTTCTGCACTCCAATGTAAGTCAATGGGGCGATTTTTTGGCTATGTGCTAGAAATGAAATTCAGTGCGGATTGGATGACAGGCACCCTGGGGACCCAGGATCGTCTTTATTTTCATGTGTATCTCTTAAGCCGGCAGAGAAAACCCACCTGATATGCGCTCCACACAATTGAATAGAGACGCCGTTGATTTTCTATGGGAATTGCAGAAATGACTTCTAAGCCTCGAAATAATGACTTTTTTTCCTAAGGTGGTAGGAATGAAACTCAGTGCGGGCTGGATGGGGTCCCCCCCTGGGCACCGCAGACCTAAGCTTGTTTAACTCCTACCTCTTAAAGGGACCGAGAAAAAATGACCTTTTCTGCACTCCAATGTAAGTCAATGGGGCGATTTTTTGGCTATGTGCTAGAAATGAAATTCAGTGCGGATTGGATGACAGGCACCCTGGGGACCCAGGATCGGCTTTAGTTTCATGTGTATCTCTTAAGCCGGCAGAGAAAACCCACCTGATATGCGCTCCACACAATTGAATAGAGACGCCGTTGATTTTCTATGGGAATTGCAGAAATGACTTCTAAGCCTCGAAATAATGACTTTTTTTCCTAAGGTGGTAGGAATTAAACTCAGTGCGGGCTGGATGGGGTCCCCCCTGGGCACCGCAGACCTAAGCTTGTTTAACTCCTACCTCTTAAAGGGACCGAGAAAAAATGACCTTTTCTGCACTCCAATGTAAGTCAATGGGGCGATTTTTTGGCTATGTGCTAGAAATGAAATTCAGTGCGGATTGGATGACAGGCACCCTGGGGACCCAGGATCGGCTTTAGTTTCATGTGTATCTCTTAAGCAGGCAGAGAAAACCCACCTAATATGCGCTCCACACAATTGAATAGAGACGCCATTGATTTTCTTGCAAATTATATTTTTATTAAAGAGAAGATTTTTAACAATAAACATTAAAACAAAAGAAAGAAAGGAGTGTGATAGAAAGAGATGAGTGCAACTAATTCTAAAATTACAGTACATATTTTCTCATAGGCTATGTTGGTGATCCACAGACACTTCCAAATATCATATTGAAGTTAAGGATTTAAGATATGAAAATAGGGTAATAATGAATGCTTATATAGATGCGAATAATAATTACCAGAGCTTTTATAGTAGCTAAAAGAATATTGTATATTTAACCCTATCCATCCCAAAATAATTGTAAGCTTCTAACTTCAAAATTTACCCTCATACGCTTCGTCGAGATGTCCCTATGGGTCCAAAGCTAGAATTTGAAGCAGCTGCACTCTAAAGAAAAGGGACAAGATAAAGGAAGATATAAAGAAAAATAAAACAAAAAAAGCGTACCGAGTACGCGGGGGGACTAAGTGTGACGATTGTCACAGAGTCTTGTATAAACAAGACAAACTATTGGGGTACGTGGGTTGGGGAACCGGTGGAGTTGCAAAATAGTAGCTTAGTCTTGGCCTAGTTTGCCTTTTTAAATCAACTATTTTTGCTAGCATATAAGATTGTAAATCAGTCGAGCTATATCAATGGGACCATTATTATTAGTAGGGTCATATCAAGGATACTGTATATATAAGCATAATATATATCACCCTGTATATTGCTCTAAGTCCGGCATTTATAGTTGATGGGGAGAGTCAGTACTTTGGTTTGTAATAGACAATCCTCAAAGATCAATAAGCCCATCCATATAGCAATATAAGATGTGTCGAAATATTCATTGTAAGGTTAGATTAATCTTAAATGGAGAGAAAAAAAAGAAAAGCAAATAAAGCAAGAATAAAAATCCAATCAAAGAAATAGGTTATCTCTTTAAATGTTACATATAGAGCTTGCTTATTTTCACCAGAAGAAAGACATCTTTCACATCAGGTGGTTTTCTTCTTTCTTTGGGGAAGAGGATCTGAGGTCATAGTTTCCGGGTCTGATCTAGTAGGAGATCTGAAGCGAGTTTGTGCATAGTAAGATGGTGGAGGCAGGAACATTGTACGATGCAAGTCACACCATTCTTGTAGATGAAGGTTTTTTAAGTTCACAGAGTTCAGAAATTCTGGTAGGTCTTTTGGTTCTCTGAGCGTTGCAATGCCTTCTGAAAGTTTGACCGATAAAGCGAAGGGAAAACCCCATTTATATTTAAGATTCCGTTCCTGACGTTTCTGTGTTAGCGGTTTCAGTGTAGCCCGTAGTCTCAGAGTAAGCAATGAAAGATCATTAAAAAGTTGGATTTTGCTTCCGTTATATTCAATATTTTTGAGTGGTCTCGCTTTAGCCATAATCTCTTCTTTCAGGGTATAATAATGTATCCTGCAGATCACGTCTCTCGGTTTCTTTATATCCATTCCCTTTGGTTTCAATGCTCTATGAGCCCTGTCGAATTCTATATAATTGTCCTGTGATCTGTCTAGAATTTTGTTAAAAATAGATGTTAAAACTCCAATAAGATCGTTAGTTTTCACGTTTTCCGATAAACCTCTTATTCTAATATTATTCCTTCTGCTTCGATTCTCACCATTATCCAGTCTCAAGGTGAGCATATTTTGAGAAGTTTGTAAAGCCTGAGTTGTGCGAATTAAGTAATTTATTTGTTCTTCTTGTTTCGTTTGCATTTTTCCCAATTTTTCTGTGGTATTCTCAATTGTTGTTATATTCTCTTGAACCATACACAAATCTTTTCGCCAAAGTGCTTTCATTTCAATAGTCAGATTATTAATATCCTGCTTTGTGGGAAGTAACGCTAAAAGAGCTTGCAGCTCCGGATAACCCTGTAGAACTTTAATTGCATCTTCTGTTGGTGTTGTGGAGGTAGGATTTAGTAGAGTGGGATTGCATATAACAGAGTGTGATGATGAAGAGGATGTCTCATCTGATGACGAATCAATTCTATTTGTGTAGAAGGATTTATTTAAATTGCGTTTTTTTGGAGTTTGAGAAAGTTTTTTCTTACTAGGTGGTTCTTCCTCCTGATCTGAATCATCAAATGAAATATATTCCTCGGACTCATTAGCATATGGGGATGAACTTTTATATTGTTTAGCACTAGATTGAATCTGCATATCATGTGTATCCTGAAGATCTATATCTTCCATTTTATCTCCCTTGGTAAGTGTAATGGGTATCATATGTTCTTTTAAAGTTCCCAAAGATTTAGAGTCAGCATTAATAATTGGGTTGATGTCCGTTTTTTCATGGCTTTTAAGTTTTACTGAATCTTTTCTTTTGCTAACAGTACTGGCCCCTTGAGCCAGTAACTGTAATTGTGTTTGGATTAATTACACTGGCCTCCGTACTTTCAGCTTGCAATGATCTCATTATATCAGTGTCAGCCTTATTATCCTGTGATGGACCAAGAGACGCAATGGAGTTCAGGGATGCTGTGGGTTTCCCCAACACATTACTCACGTCTGATTGTGTCTCCAATGTTTCCATAGCCCGAATCAAACTGTTCTTAGAAGTGGGGCCAGGTGCCGGTAGATCTAAGATGGCTGCGGTTTCGGATTCATTTTGTCTCTGGCCGCGGCTAATCTTACTCCTGGTGCTCCTCTTCTGCTGGCTCGAATCTTTCATTTGTGACTTCTGTATGCTCCTGGAGGATTCCTCTATCTTTTCTTTCTTGATTGAGCTGAATCCGCCCGACATAGCTGTAGATAATCCCTTCTAAGCAAAGGCCTTTGACGGAGGACTCTCTATATGCGTCTACTCCTCCCGCTCGCCAAGCCACGCCCCCCGCCGTGGATTTTCTATGGGAATTGCAGAAATGACTTCTAAGCCTCGAAATAATGACTTTTTTTCCTAAGGTGGTAGGAATGAAACTCAGTGCGGGCTGGATGGGGTCCCCCCTGGGCACCGCAGACCTAAGCTTGTTTAACTCCTACCTCTTAAAGGGACCGAGAAAAAATGACCTTTTCTGCACTCCAATGTAAGTCAATGGGGCGATTTTTTGGCTATGTGCTAGAAATGAAATTCAGTGCGGATTGGATGACAGGCACCCTAGGCACCCAGGATCGGCTTTAGTTTCTCGGTCCCTTTAAGAGGTAGGAGTTAAACAAGCTTAGGTCTGCGGTGCCCAGGGGGGACCCCATCCAGCCCGCACTGAGTTTCATTCCTACCACCTTAGGAAAAAAAGTCATTATTTTGAGGCTTAGAAGTCATTTCTGCAATTCCCATAGAAAATCAACGGCGGGGGGCGTGGCTTGGCGAGCGGGAGGAGTAGACGCATATAGAGAGTCCTCCGTCAAAGGCCTTTGCTTAGAAGGGATTATCTACAGCTATGTCGGGCGGATTCAGCTCAATCAAGAAAGAAAAGATAGAGGAATCCTCCAGGAGCATACAGAAGTCACAAATGAAAGATTCGAGCCAGCAGAAGAGGAGCACCAGGAGTAAGATTAGCCGCGGCCAGAGACAAAATGAATCCGAAACCGCAGCCATCTTAGATCTACCGGCACCTGGCCCCACTTCTAAGAACAGTTTGATTCGGGCTATGGAAACATTGGAGACACAATCAGACGTGAGTAATGTGTTGGGGAAACCCACAGCATCCCTGAACTCCATTGCGTCTCTTGGTCCATCACAGGATAATAAGGCTGACACTGATATAATGAGATCATTGCAAGCTGAAAGTACGGAGGCCAGTGTAATTAATCCAAACACAATTACAGTTACTGGCTCAAGGGGCCAGTACTGTTAGCAAAAGAAAAGATTCAGTAAAACTTAAAAGCCATGAAAAAACGGACATCAACCCAATTATTAATGCTGACTCTAAATCTTTGGGAACTTTAAAAGAACATATGATACCCATTACACTTACCAAGGGAGATAAAATGGAAGATATAGATCTTCAGGATACACATGATATGCAGATTCAATCTAGTGCTAAACAATATAAAAGTTCATCCCCATATGCTAATGAGTCCGAGGAATATATTTCATTTGATGATTCAGATCAGGAGGAAGAACCACCTAGTAAGAAAAAACTTTCTCAAACTCCAAAAAAACGCAATTTAAATAAATCCTTCTACACAAATAGAATTGATTCGTCATCAGATGAGACATCCTCTTCATCATCACACTCTGTTATATGCAATCCCACTCTACTAAATCCTACCTCCACAACACCAACAGAAGATGCAATTAAAGTTCTACAGGGTTATCCGGAGCTGCAAGCTCTTTTAGCGTTACTTCCCACAAAGCAGGATATTAATAATCTGACTATTGAAATGAAAGCACTTTGGCGAAAAGATTTGTGTATGGTTCAAGAGAATATAACAACAATTGAGAATACCACAGAAAAATTGGGAAAAATGCAAACGAAACAAGAAGAACAAATAAATTACTTAATTCGCACAACTCAGGCTTTACAAACTTCTCAAAATATGCTCACCTTGAGACTGGATAATGGTGAGAATCGAAGCAGAAGGAATAATATTAGAATAAGAGGTTTATCGGAAAACGTGAAAACTAACGATCTTATTGGAGTTTTAACATCTATTTTTAACAAAATTCTAGACAGATCACAGGACAATTATATAGAATTCGACAGGGCTCATAGAGCATTGAAACCAAAGGGAATGGATATAAAGAAACCGAGAGACGTGATCTGCAGGATACATTATTATACCCTGAAAGAAGAGATTATGGCTAAAGCGAGACCACTCAAAAATATTGAATATAACGGAAGCAAAATCCAACTTTTTAATGATCTTTCATTGCTTACTCTGAGACTACGGGCTACACTGAAACCGCTAACACAGAAACGTCAGGAACGGAATCTTAAATATAAATGGGGTTTTCCCTTCGCTTTATCGGTCAAACTTTCAGAAGGCATTGCAACGCTCAGAGAACCAAAAGACCTACCAGAATTTCTGAACTCTGTGAACTTAAAAAACCTTCATCTACAAGAATGGTGTGACTTGCATCGTACAATGTTCCTGCCTCCACCATCTTACTATGCACAAACTCGCTTCAGATCTCCTACTAGATCAGACCCGGAAACTATGACCTCAGATCCTCTTCCCCAAAGAAAGAAGAAAACCACCTGATGTGAAAGATGTCTTTCTTCTGGTGAAAATAAGCAAGCTCTATATGTAACATTTAAAGAGATAACCTATTTCTTTGATTGGATTTTTATTCTTGCTTTATTTGCTTTTCTTTTTTTTCTCTCCATTTAAGATTAATCTAACCTTACAATGAATATTTCGACACATCTTATATTGCTATATGGATGGGCTTATTGATCTTTGAGGATTGTCTATTACAAACCAAAGTACTGACTCTCCCCATCAACTATAAATGCCGGACTTAGAGCAATATACAGGGTGATATATATTATGCTTATATATACAGTATCCTTGATATGACCCTACTAATAATAATGGTCCCATTGATATAGCTCGACTGATTTACAATCTTATATGCTAGCAAAAATAGTTGATTTAAAAAGGCAAACTAGGCCAAGACTAAGCTACTATTTTGCAACTCCACCGGTTCCCCAACCCACGTACCCCAATAGTTTGTCTTGTTTATACAAGACTCTGTGACAATCGTCACACTTAGTCCCCCCGCGTACTCGGTACGCTTTTTTTGTTTTATTTTTCTTTATATCTTCCTTTATCTTGTCCCTTTTCTTTAGAGTGCAGCTGCTTCAAATTCTAGCTTTGGACCCATAGGGACATCTCGACGAAGCGTATGAGGGTAAATTTTGAAGTTAGAAGCTTACAATTATTTTGGGATGGATAGGGTTAAATATACAATATTCTTTTAGCTACTATAAAAGCTCTGGTAATTATTATTCGCATCTATATAAGCATTCATTATTACCCTATTTTCATATCTTAAATCCTTAACTTCAATATGATATTTGGAAGTGTCTGTGGATCACCAACATAGCCTATGAGAAAATATGTACTGTAATTTTAGAATTAGTTGCACTCATCTCTTTCTATCACACTCCTTTCTTTCTTTTGTTTTAATGTTTATTGTTAAAAATCTTCTCTTTAATAAAAATATAATTTGCAAGAAAATCAACGGCGTCTCTATTCAATTGTGTGGAGCGCATATCAGGTGGGTTTTCTCTGCCGGCTTAAGAGATACACATGAAACTATAGCCGATCCTGGGTCCCCAGGGTGCCTGTCATCCAATCCGCACTGAATTTCATTTCTAGCACATAGCCAAAAAATCGCCCCATTGACTTACATTGGAGTGCAGAAAAGGTCATTTTTTCTCGGTCCCTTTAAGAGGTAGGAGTTAAACAAGCTTAGGTCTGCGGTGCCCAGGGGGGACCCCATCCAGCCCGCACTGAGTTTAATTCCTACCACCTTAGGAAAAAAAGTCATTATTTCGAGGCTTAGAAGTCATTTCTGCAATTCCCATAGAAAATCAACGGCGTCTCTATTCAATTGTGTGGAGCGCATATCAGGTGGGTTTTCTCTGCCGGCTTAAGAGATACACATGAAACTAAAGCCGATCCTGGGTCCCCAGGGTGCCTGTCATCCAATCCGCACTGAATTTCATTTCTAGCACATAGCCAAAAAATCGCCCCATTGACTTACATTGGAGTGCAGAAAAGGTCATTTTTTCTCGGTCCCTTTAAGAGGTAGGAGTTAAACAAGCTTAGGTCTGCGGTGCCCAGGGGGGACCCCATCCAGCCCGCACTGAGTTTAATTCCTACCACCTTAGGAAAAAAAGTCATTATTTCGAGGCTTAGAAGTCATTTCTGCAATTCCCATAGAAAATCAACGGCGTCTCTATTCAATTGTGTGGAGCGCATATCAGGTGGGTTTTCTCTGCCGGCTTAAGAGATACACATGAAACTAAAGCCGATCCTGGGTCCCCAGGGTGCCTGTCATCCAATCCGCACTGAATTTCATTTCTAGCACATAGCCAAAAAATCGCCCCATTGACTTACATTGGAGTGCAGAAAAGGTCATTTTTTCTCGGTCCCTTTAAGAGGTAGGAGTTAAACAAGCTTAGGTCTGCGGTGCCCAGGGGGGACCCCATCCAGCCCGCACTGAGTTTCATTCCTACCACCTTAGGAAAAAAAGTCATTATTTCGAGGCTTAGAAGTCATTTCTGCAATTCCCATAGAAAATCAACGGCGTCTCTATTCAATTGTGTGGAGCGCATATCAGGTGGGTTTTCTCTGCCGGCTTAAGAGATACACATGAAAATAAAGCCGATCCTGGGTCCCCAGGGTGCCTGTCATCCAATCCGCACTGAATTTCATTTCTAGCACATAGCCAAAAAATCGCCCCATTGACTTACATTGGAGTGCAGAAAAGGTCATTTTTTCTCGGTCCCTTTAAGAGGTAGGAGTTAAACAAGCTTAGGTCTGCGGTGCCCAGGGGGGACCCCATCCAGCCCGCACTGAGTTTCATTCCTACCACCTTAGGAAAAAAAGTCATTATTTCGAGGCTTAGAAGTCATTTCTGCAATTCCCATAGAAAATCAACGGTGTCTCTATTCAATTGTGTGGAGCGCATATCAGGTGGGTTTTCTCTGCCGGCTTAAGAGATACACATGAAACTAAAGCCGATCCTGGGTCCCCAGGGTGCCTGTCATCCAATCCGCACTGAATTTCATTTCTAGCACATAGCCAAAAAATCGCCCCATTGACTTACATTGGAGTGCAGAAAAGGTCATTTTTTCTCGGTCCCTTTAAGAGGTAGGAGTTAAACAAGCTTAGGTCTGCGGTGCCCAGGGGGGACCCCATCCAGCCCGCACTGAGTTTCATTCCTACCACCTTAGGAAAAAAAAGTCATTATTTCGAGGCTTAGAAGTCATTTCTGCAATTCCCATAGAAAATCAACGGCGTCTCTATTCAATTGTGTGGAGCGCATATCAGGTGGGTTTTCTCTGCCGGCTTAAGAGATACACATGAAACTAAAGCCGATCCTGGGTCCCCAGGGTGCCTGTCATCCAATCCGCACTGAATTTCATTTCTAGCACATAGCCAAAAAATCGCCCCATTGACTTACATTGGAGTGCAGAAAAGGTCATTTTTTTTCTCGGTCCCTTTAAGAGGTAGGAGTTAAACAAGCTTAGGTCTGCGGTGCCCAGGGGGGACCCCATCCAGCCCGCACTGAGTTTCATTCCTACCACCTTAGGAAAAAAAGTCATTATTTCGAGGCTTAGAAGTCATTTCTGCAATTCCCATAGAAAATCAACGGCGTCTCTATTCAATTGTGTGGAGCGCATATCAGGTGGGTTTTCTCTGCCGGCTTAAGAGATACACATGAAACTAAAGCCGATCCTGGGTCCCCAGGGTGCCTGTCATCCAATCCGCACTGAATTTCATTTCTAGCACATAGCCAAAAAATCGCCCCATTGACTTACATTGGAGTGCAGAAAAGGTCATTTTTTCTCGGTCCCTTTAAGAGGTAGGAGTTAAACAAGCTTAGGTCTGCGGTGCCCAGGGGGGACCCCATCCAGCCCGCACTGAGTTTCATTCCTACCACCTTAGGAAAAAAAGTCATTATTTCGAGGCTTAGAAGTCATTTCTGCAATTCCCATAGAAAATCAACGGCGGGGGGCGTGGCTTGGCGAGCGGGAGGAGTAGACGCATATAGAGAGTCCTCCGTCAAAGGCCTTTGCTTAGAAGGGATTATCTACAGCTATGTCGGGCGGATTCAGCTCAATCAAGAAAGAAAAGATAGAGGAATCCTCCAGGAGCATACAGAAGTCACAAATGAAAGATTCGAGCCAGCAGAAGAGGAGCACCAGGAGTAAGATTAGCCGCGGCCAGAGACAAAATGAATCCGAAACCGCAGCCATCTTAGATCTACCGGCACCTGGCCCCACTTCTAAGAACAGTTTGATTCGGGCTATGGAAACATTGGAGACACAATCAGACGTGAGTAATGTGTTGGGGAAACCCACAGCATCCCTGAACTCCATTGCGTCTCTTGGTCCATCACAGGATAATAAGGCTGACACTGATATAATGAGATCATTGCAAGCTGAAAGTACGGAGGCCAGTGTAATTAATCCAAACACAATTACAGTTACTGGCTCAAGGGGCCAGTACTGTTAGCAAAAGAAAAGATTCAGTAAAACTTAAAAGCCATGAAAAAACGGACATCAACCCAATTATTAATGCTGACTCTAAATCTTTGGGAACTTTAAAAGAACATATGATACCCATTACACTTACCAAGGGAGATAAAATGGAAGATATAGATCTTCAGGATACACATGATATGCAGATTCAATCTAGTGCTAAACAATATAAAAGTTCATCCCCATATGCTAATGAGTCCGAGGAATATATTTCATTTGATGATTCAGATCAGGAGGAAGAACCACCTAGTAAGAAAAAACTTTCTCAAACTCCAAAAAAACGCAATTTAAATAAATCCTTCTACACAAATAGAATTGATTCGTCATCAGATGAGACATCCTCTTCATCATCACACTCTGTTATATGCAATCCCACTCTACTAAATCCTACCTCCACAACACCAACAGAAGATGCAATTAAAGTTCTACAGGGTTATCCGGAGCTGCAAGCTCTTTTAGCGTTACTTCCCACAAAGCAGGATATTAATAATCTGACTATTGAAATGAAAGCACTTTGGCGAAAAGATTTGTGTATGGTTCAAGAGAATATAACAACAATTGAGAATACCACAGAAAAATTGGGAAAAATGCAAACGAAACAAGAAGAACAAATAAATTACTTAATTCGCACAACTCAGGCTTTACAAACTTCTCAAAATATGCTCACCTTGAGACTGGATAATGGTGAGAATCGAAGCAGAAGGAATAATATTAGAATAAGAGGTTTATCGGAAAACGTGAAAACTAACGATCTTATTGGAGTTTTAACATCTATTTTTAACAAAATTCTAGACAGATCACAGGACAATTATATAGAATTCGACAGGGCTCATAGAGCATTGAAACCAAAGGGAATGGATATAAAGAAACCGAGAGACGTGATCTGCAGGATACATTATTATACCCTGAAAGAAGAGATTATGGCTAAAGCGAGACCACTCAAAAATATTGAATATAACGGAAGCAAAATCCAACTTTTTAATGATCTTTCATTGCTTACTCTGAGACTACGGGCTACACTGAAACCGCTAACACAGAAACGTCAGGAACGGAATCTTAAATATAAATGGGGTTTTCCCTTCGCTTTATCGGTCAAACTTTCAGAAGGCATTGCAACGCTCAGAGAACCAAAAGACCTACCAGAATTTCTGAACTCTGTGAACTTAAAAAACCTTCATCTACAAGAATGGTGTGACTTGCATCGTACAATGTTCCTGCCTCCACCATCTTACTATGCACAAACTCGCTTCAGATCTCCTACTAGATCAGACCCGGAAACTATGACCTCAGATCCTCTTCCCCAAAGAAAGAAGAAAACCACCTGATGTGAAAGATGTCTTTCTTCTGGTGAAAATAAGCAAGCTCTATATGTAACATTTAAAGAGATAACCTATTTCTTTGATTGGATTTTTATTCTTGCTTTATTTGCTTTTCTTTTTTTTCTCTCCATTTAAGATTAATCTAACCTTACAATGAATATTTCGACACATCTTATATTGCTATATGGATGGGCTTATTGATCTTTGAGGATTGTCTATTACAAACCAAAGTACTGACTCTCCCCATCAACTATAAATGCCGGACTTAGAGCAATATACAGGGTGATATATATTATGCTTATATATACAGTATCCTTGATATGACCCTACTAATAATAATGGTCCCATTGATATAGCTCGACTGATTTACAATCTTATATGCTAGCAAAAATAGTTGATTTAAAAAGGCAAACTAGGCCAAGACTAAGCTACTATTTTGCAACTCCACCGGTTCCCCAACCCACGTACCCCAATAGTTTGTCTTGTTTATACAAGACTCTGTGACAATCGTCACACTTAGTCCCCCCGCGTACTCGGTACGCTTTTTTTGTTTTATTTTTCTTTATATCTTCCTTTATCTTGTCCCTTTTCTTTAGAGTGCAGCTGCTTCAAATTCTAGCTTTGGACCCATAGGGACATCTCGACGAAGCGTATGAGGGTAAATTTTGAAGTTAGAAGCTTACAATTATTTTGGGATGGATAGGGTTAAATATACAATATTCTTTTAGCTACTATAAAAGCTCTGGTAATTATTATTCGCATCTATATAAGCATTCATTATTACCCTATTTTCATATCTTAAATCCTTAACTTCAATATGATATTTGGAAGTGTCTGTGGATCACCAACATAGCCTATGAGAAAATATGTACTGTAATTTTAGAATTAGTTGCACTCATCTCTTTCTATCACACTCCTTTCTTTCTTTTGTTTTAATGTTTATTGTTAAAAATCTTCTCTTTAATAAAAATATAATTTGCAAGAAAATCAACGGCGTCTCTATTCAATTGTGTGGAGCGCATATTAGGTGGGTTTTCTCTGCCTGCTTAAGAGATACACATGAAACTAAAGCCGATCCTGGGTCCCCAGGGTGCCTGTCATCCAATCCGCACTGAATTTCATTTCTAGCACATAGCCAAAAAATCGCCCCATTGACTTACATTGGAGTGCAGAAAAGGTCATTTTTTCTCGGTCCCTTTAAGAGGTAGGAGTTAAACAAGCTTAGGTCTGCGGTGCCCAGGGGGGACCCCATCCAGCCCGCACTGAGTTTAATTCCTACCACCTTAGGAAAAAACGTCATTATTTCGAGGCTTAGAAGTCATTTCTGCAATTCCCATAGAAAATCAACGGCGTCTCTATTCAATTGTGTGGAGCGCATATCAGGTGGGTTTTCTCTGCCGGCTTAAGAGATACACATGAAACTAAAGCCGATCCTGGGTCCCCAGGGTGCCTGTCATCCAATCCGCACTGAATTTCATTTCTAGCACATAGCCAAAAAATCGCCCCATTGACTTACATTGGAGTGCAGAAAAGGTCATTTTTTCTCGGTCCCTTTAAGAGGTAGGAGTTAAACAAGCTTAGGTCTGCGGTGCCCAGGGGGGACCCCATCCAGCCCGCACTGAGTTTCATTCCTACCACCTTAGGAAAAAAAGTCATTATTTCGAGGCTTAGAAGTCATTTCTGCAATTCCCATAGAAAATCAACGGCGGGGGGCGTGGCTTGGCGAGCGGGAGGAGTAGACGCATATAGAGAGTCCTCCGTCAAAGGCCTTTGCTTAGAAGGGATTATCTACAGCTATGTCGGGCGGATTCAGCTCAATCAAGAAAGAAAAGATAGAGGAATCCTCCAGGAGCATACAGAAGTCACAAATGAAAGATTCGAGCCAGCAGAAGATGAGCACCAGGAGTAAGATTAGCCGCGGCCAGAGACAAAATGAATTCGAAACCGCAGCCATCTTAGATCTACCGGCACCTGGCCCCACTTCTAAGAACAGTTTGATTCGGGCTATGGAAACATTGGAGACACAATCAGACGTGAGTAATGTGTTGGGGAAACCCACAGCATCCCTGAACTCCATTGCGTCTCTTGGTCCATCACAGGATAATAAGGCTGACACTGATATAATGAGATCATTGCAAGCTGAAAGTACGGAGGCCAGTGTAATTAATCCAAACACAATTACAGTTACTGGCTCAAGGGGCCAGTACTGTTAGCAAAAGAAAAGATTCAGTAAAACTTAAAAGCCATGAAAAAACGGACATCAACCCAATTATTAATGCTGACTCTAAATCTTTGGGAACTTTAAAAGAACATATGATACCCATTACACTTACCAAGGGAGATAAAATGGAAGATATAGATCTTCAGGATACACATGATATGCAGATTCAATCTAGTGCTAAACAATATAAAAGTTCATCCCCATATGCTAATGAGTCCGAGGAATATATTTCATTTGATGATTCAGATCAGGAGGAAGAACCACCTAGTAAGAAAAAACTTTCTCAAACTCCAAAAAAACGCAATTTAAATAAATCCTTCTACACAAATAGAATTGATTCGTCATCAGATGAGACATCCTCTTCATCATCACACTCTGTTATATGCAATCCCACTCTACTAAATCCTACCTCCACAACACCAACAGAAGATGCAATTAAAGTTCTACAGGGTTATCCGGAGCTGCAAGCTCTTTTAGCGTTACTTCCCACAAAGCAGGATATTAATAATCTGACTATTGAAATGAAAGCACTTTGGCGAAAAGATTTGTGTATGGTTCAAGAGAATATAACAACAATTGAGAATACCACAGAAAAATTGGGAAAAATGCAAACGAAACAAGAAGAACAAATAAATTACTTAATTCGCACAACTCAGGCTTTACAAACTTCTCAAAATATGCTCACCTTGAGACTGGATAATGGTGAGAATCGAAGCAGAAGGAATAATATTAGAATAAGAGGTTTATCGGAAAACGTGAAAACTAACGATCTTATTGGAGTTTTAACATCTATTTTTAACAAAATTCTAGACAGATCACAGGACAATTATATAGAATTCGACAGGGCTCATAGAGCATTGAAACCAAAGGGAATGGATATAAAGAAACCGAGAGACGTGATCTGCAGGATACATTATTATACCCTGAAAGAAGAGATTATGGCTAAAGCGAGACCACTCAAAAATATTGAATATAACGGAAGCAAAATCCAACTTTTTAATGATCTTTCATTGCTTACTCTGAGACTACGGGCTACACTGAAACCGCTAACACAGAAACGTCAGGAACGGAATCTTAAATATAAATGGGGTTTTCCCTTCGCTTTATCGGTCAAACTTTCAGAAGGCATTGCAACGCTCAGAGAACCAAAAGACCTACCAGAATTTCTGAACTCTGTGAACTTAAAAAACCTTCATCTACAAGAATGGTGTGACTTGCATCGTACAATGTTCCTGCCTCCACCATCTTACTATGCACAAACTCGCTTCAGATCTCCTACTAGATCAGACCCGGAAACTATGACCTCAGATCCTCTTCCCCAAAGAAAGAAGAAAACCACCTGATGTGAAAGATGTCTTTCTTCTGGTGAAAATAAGCAAGCTCTATATGTAACATTTAAAGAGATAACCTATTTCTTTGATTGGATTTTTATTCTTGCTTTATTTGCTTTTCTTTTTTTTCTCTCCATTTAAGATTAATCTAACCTTACAATGAATATTTCGACACATCTTATATTGCTATATGGATGGGCTTATTGATCTTTGAGGATTGTCTATTACAAACCAAAGTACTGACTCTCCCCATCAACTATAAATGCCGGACTTAGAGCAATATACAGGGTGATATATATTATGCTTATATATACAGTATCCTTGATATGACCCTACTAATAATAATGGTCCCATTGATATAGCTCGACTGATTTACAATCTTATATGCTAGCAAAAATAGTTGATTTAAAAAGGCAAACTAGGCCAAGACTAAGCTACTATTTTGCAACTCCACCGGTTCCCCAACCCACGTACCCCAATAGTTTGTCTTGTTTATACAAGACTCTGTGACAATCGTCACACTTAGTCCCCCCGCGTACTCGGTACGCTTTTTTTGTTTTATTTTTCTTTATATCTTCCTTTATCTTGTCCCTTTTCTTTAGAGTGCAGCTGCTTCAAATTCTAGCTTTGGACCCATAGGGACATCTCGACGAAGCGTATGAGGGTAAATTTTGAAGTTAGAAGCTTACAATTATTTTGGGATGGATAGGGTTAAATATACAATATTCTTTTAGCTACTATAAAAGCTCTGGTAATTATTATTCGCATCTATATAAGCATTCATTATTACCCTATTTTCATATCTTAAATCCTTAACTTCAATATGATATTTGGAAGTGTCTGTGGATCACCAACATAGCCTATGAGAAAATATGTACTGTAATTTTAGAATTAGTTGCACTCATCTCTTTCTATCACACTCCTTTCTTTCTTTTGTTTTAATGTTTATTGTTAAAAATCTTCTCTTTAATAAAAATATAATTTGCAAGAAAATCAACGGCGTCTCTATTCAATTGTGTGGAGCGCATATTAGGTGGGTTTTCTCTGCCTGCTTAAGAGATACACATGAAACTAAAGCCGATCCTGGGTCCCCAGGATGCCTGTCATCCAATCCGCACTGAATTTCATTTCTAGCACATAGCCAAAAAATCGCCCCATTGACTTACATTGGAGTGCAGAAAAGGTCATTTTTTCTCGGTCCCTTTAAGAGGTAGGAGTTAAACAAGCTTAGGTCTGCGGTGCCCAGGGGGGACCCCATCCAGCCCGCACTGAGTTTAATTCCTACCACCTTAGGAAAAAAAGTCATTATTTCGAGGCTTAGAAGTCATTTCTGCAATTCCCATAGAAAATCAACGGCGTCTCTATTCAATTGTGTGGAGCGCATATCAGGTGGGTTTTCTCTGCCGGCTTAAGAGATACACATGAAACTAAAGCCGATCCTGGGTCCCCAGGGTGCCTGTCATCCAATCCGCACTGAATTTCATTTCTAGCACATAGCCAAAAAATCGCCCCATTGACTTACATTGGAGTGCAGAAAAGGTCATTTTTTCTCGGTCCCTTTAAGAGGTAGGAGTTAAACAAGCTTAGGTCTGCGGTGCCCAGGGGGGACCCCATCCAGCCCGCACTGAGTTTCATTCCTACCACCTTAGGAAAAAAAGTCATTATTTTGAGGCTTAGAAGTCATTTCTGCAATTCCCATAGAAAATCAACGGCGGGGGGCGTGGCTTGGCGAGCGGGAGGAGTAGACGCATATAGAGAGTCCTCCGTCAAAGGCCTTTGCTTAGAAGGGATTATCTACAGCTATGTCGGGCGGATTCAGCTCAATCAAGAAAGAAAAGATAGAGGAATCCTCCAGGAGCATACAGAAGTCACAAATGAAAGATTCGAGCCAGCAGAAGAGGAGCACCAGGAGTAAGATTAGCCGCGGCCAGAGACAAAATGAATCCGAAACCGCAGCCATCTTAGATCTACCGGCACCTGGCCCCACTTCTAAGAACAGTTTGATTCGGGCTATGGAAACATTGGAGACACAATCAGACGTGAGTAATGTGTTGGGGAAACCCACAGCATCCCTGAACTCCATTGCGTCTCTTGGTCCATCACAGGATAATAAGGCTGACACTGATATAATGAGATCATTGCAAGCTGAAAGTACGGAGGCCAGTGTAATTAATCCAAACACAATTACAGTTACTGGCTCAAGGGGCCAGTACTGTTAGCAAAAGAAAAGATTCAGTAAAACTTAAAAGCCATGAAAAAACGGACATCAACCCAATTATTAATGCTGACTCTAAATCTTTGGGAACTTTAAAAGAACATATGATACCCATTACACTTACCAAGGGAGATAAAATGGAAGATATAGATCTTCAGGATACACATGATATGCAGATTCAATCTAGTGCTAAACAATATAAAAGTTCATCCCCATATGCTAATGAGTCCGAGGAATATATTTCATTTGATGATTCAGATCAGGAGGAAGAACCACCTAGTAAGAAAAAACTTTCTCAAACTCCAAAAAAACGCAATTTAAATAAATCCTTCTACACAAATAGAATTGATTCGTCATCAGATGAGACATCCTCTTCATCATCACACTCTGTTATATGCAATCCCACTCTACTAAATCCTACCTCCACAACACCAACAGAAGATGCAATTAAAGTTCTACAGGGTTATCCGGAGCTGCAAGCTCTTTTAGCGTTACTTCCCACAAAGCAGGATATTAATAATCTGACTATTGAAATGAAAGCACTTTGGCGAAAAGATTTGTGTATGGTTCAAGAGAATATAACAACAATTGAGAATACCACAGAAAAATTGGGAAAAATGCAAACGAAACAAGAAGAACAAATAAATTACTTAATTCGCACAACTACAGGCTTTACAAACTTCTCAAAATATGCTCACCTTGAGACTGGATAATGGTGAGAATCGAAGCAGAAGGAATAATATTAGAATAAGAGGTTTATCGGAAAACGTGAAAACTAACGATCTTATTGGAGTTTTAACATCTATTTTTAACAAAATTCTAGACAGATCACAGGACAATTATATAGAATTCGACAGGGCTCATAGAGCATTGAAACCAAAGGGAATGGATATAAAGAAACCGAGAGACGTGATCTGCAGGATACATTATTATACCCTGAAAGAAGAGATTATGGCTAAAGCGAGACCACTCAAAAATATTGAATATAACGGAAGCAAAATCCAACTTTTTAATGATCTTTCATTGCTTACTCTGAGACTACGGGCTACACTGAAACCGCTAACACAGAAACGTCAGGAACGGAATCTTAAATATAAATGGGGTTTTCCCTTCGCTTTATCGGTCAAACTTTCAGAAGGCATTGCAACGCTCAGAGAACCAAAAGACCTACCAGAATTTCTGAACTCTGTGAACTTAAAAAACCTTCATCTACAAGAATGGTGTGACTTGCATCGTACAATGTTCCTGCCTCCACCATCTTACTATGCACAAACTCGCTTCAGATCTCCTACTAGATCAGACCCGGAAACTATGACCTCAGATCCTCTTCCCCAAAGAAAGAAGAAAACCACCTGATGTGAAAGATGTCTTTCTTCTGGTGAAAATAAGCAAGCTCTATATGTAACATTTAAAGAGATAACCTATTTCTTTGATTGGATTTTTATTCTTGCTTTATTTGCTTTTCTTTTTTTTCTCTCCATTTAAGATTAATCTAACCTTACAATGAATATTTCGACACATCTTATATTGCTATATGGATGGGCTTATTGATCTTTGAGGATTGTCTATTACAAACCAAAGTACTGACTCTCCCCATCAACTATAAATGCCGGACTTAGAGCAATATACAGGGTGATATATATTATGCTTATATATACAGTATCCTTGATATGACCCTACTAATAATAATGGTCCCATTGATATAGCTCGACTGATTTACAATCTTATATGCTAGCAAAAATAGTTGATTTAAAAAGGCAAACTAGGCCAAGACTAAGCTACTATTTTGCAACTCCACCGGTTCCCCAACCCACGTACCCCAATAGTTTGTCTTGTTTATACAAGACTCTGTGACAATCGTCACACTTAGTCCCCCCGCGTACTCGGTACGCTTTTTTTGTTTTATTTTTCTTTATATCTTCCTTTATCTTGTCCCTTTTCTTTAGAGTGCAGCTGCTTCAAATTCTAGCTTTGGACCCATAGGGACATCTCGACGAAGCGTATGAGGGTAAATTTTGAAGTTAGAAGCTTACAATTATTTTGGGATGGATAGGGTTAAATATACAATATTCTTTTAGCTACTATAAAAGCTCTGGTAATTATTATTCGCATCTATATAAGCATTCATTATTACCCTATTTTCATATCTTAAATCCTTAACTTCAATATGATATTTGGAAGTGTCTGTGGATCACCAACATAGCCTATGAGAAAATATGTACTGTAATTTTAGAATTAGTTGCACTCATCTCTTTCTATCACACTCCTTTCTTTCTTTTGTTTTAATGTTTATTGTTAAAAATCTTCTCTTTAATAAAAATATAATTTGCAAGAAAATCAACGGCGTCTCTATTCAATTGTGTGGAGCGCATATTAGGTGGGTTTTCTCTGCCTGCTTAAGAGATACACATGAAACTAAAGCCGATCCTGGGTCCCCAGGGTGCCTGTCATCCAATCCGCACTGAATTTCATTTCTAGCACATAGCCAAAAAATCGCCCCATTGACTTACATTGGAGTGCAGAAAAGGTCATTTTTTCTCGGTCCCTTTAAGAGGTAGGAGTTAAACAAGCTTAGGTCTGCGGTGCCCAGGGGGGACCCCATCCAGCCCGCACTGAGTTTAATTCCTACCACCTTAGGAAAAAACGTCATTATTTCGAGGCTTAGAAGTCATTTCTGCAATTCCCATAGAAAATCAACGGCGTCTCTATTCAATTGTGTGGAGCGCATATCAGGTGGGTTTTCTCTGCCGGCTTAAGAGATACACATGAAACTAAAGCCGATCCTGGGTCCCCAGGGTGCCTGTCATCCAATCCGCACTGAATTTCATTTCTAGCACATAGCCAAAAAATCGCCCCATTGACTTACATTGGAGTGCAGAAAAGGTCATTTTTTCTCGGTCCCTTTAAGAGGTAGGAGTTAAACAAGCTTAGGTCTGCGGTGCCCAGGGGGGACCCCATCCAGCCCGCACTGAGTTTCATTCCTACCACCTTAGGAAAAAAAGTCATTATTTCGAGGCTTAGAAGTCATTTCTGCAATTCCCATAGAAAATCAACGGCGGGGGGCGTGGCTTGGCGAGCGGGAGGAGTAGACGCATATAGAGAGTCCTCCGTCAAAGGCCTTTGCTTAGAAGGGATTATCTACAGCTATGTCGGGCGGATTCAGCTCAATCAAGAAAGAAAAGATAGAGGAATCCTCCAGGAGCATACAGAAGTCACAAATGAAAGATTCGAGCCAGCAGAAGAGGAGCACCAGGAGTAAGATTAGCCGCGGCCAGAGACAAAATGAATCCGAAACCGCAGCCATCTTAGATCTACCGGCACCTGGCCCCACTTCTAAGAACAGTTTGATTCGGGCTATGGAAACATTGGAGACACAATCAGACGTGAGTAATGTGTTGGGGAAACCCACAGCATCCCTGAACTCCATTGCGTCTCTTGGTCCATCACAGGATAATAAGGCTGACACTGATATAATGAGATCATTGCAAGCTGAAAGTACGGAGGCCAGTGTAATTAATCCAAACACAATTACAGTTACTGGCTCAAGGGGCCAGTACTGTTAGCAAAAGAAAAGATTCAGTAAAACTTAAAAGCCATGAAAAAACGGACATCAACCCAATTATTAATGCTGACTCTAAATCTTTGGGAACTTTAAAAGAACATATGATACCCATTACACTTACCAAGGGAGATAAAATGGAAGATATAGATCTTCAGGATACACATGATATGCAGATTCAATCTAGTGCTAAACAATATAAAAGTTCATCCCCATATGCTAATGAGTCCGAGGAATATATTTCATTTGATGATTCAGATCAGGAGGAAGAACCACCTAGTAAGAAAAAACTTTCTCAAACTCCAAAAAAACGCAATTTAAATAAATCCTTCTACACAAATAGAATTGATTCGTCATCAGATGAGACATCCTCTTCATCATCACACTCTGTTATATGCAATCCCACTCTACTAAATCCTACCTCCACAACACCAACAGAAGATGCAATTAAAGTTCTACAGGGTTATCCGGAGCTGCAAGCTCTTTTAGCGTTACTTCCCACAAAGCAGGATATTAATAATCTGACTATTGAAATGAAAGCACTTTGGCGAAAAGATTTGTGTATGGTTCAAGAGAATATAACAACAATTGAGAATACCACAGAAAAATTGGGAAAAATGCAAACGAAACAAGAAGAACAAATAAATTACTTAATTCGCACAACACAGGCTTTACAAACTTCTCAAAATATGCTCACCTTGAGACTGGATAATGGTGAGAATCGAAGCAGAAGGAATAATATTAGAATAAGAGGTTTATCGGAAAACGTGAAAACTAACGATCTTATTGGAGTTTTAACATCTATTTTTAACAAAATTCTAGACAGATCACAGGACAATTATATAGAATTCGACAGGGCTCATAGAGCATTGAAACCAAAGGGAATGGATATAAAGAAACCGAGAGACGTGATCTGCAGGATACATTATTATACCCTGAAAGAAGAGATTATGGCTAAAGCGAGACCACTCAAAAATATTGAATATAACGGAAGCAAAATCCAACTTTTTAATGATCTTTCATTGCTTACTCTGAGACTACGGGCTACACTGAAACCGCTAACACAGAAACGTCAGGAACGGAATCTTAAATATAAATGGGGTTTTCCCTTCGCTTTATCGGTCAAACTTTCAGAAGGCATTGCAACGCTCAGAGAACCAAAAGACCTACCAGAATTTCTGAACTCTGTGAACTTAAAAAACCTTCATCTACAAGAATGGTGTGACTTGCATCGTACAATGTTCCTGCCTCCACCATCTTACTATGCACAAACTCGCTTCAGATCTCCTACTAGATCAGACCCGGAAACTATGACCTCAGATCCTCTTCCCCAAAGAAAGAAGAAAACCACCTGATGTGAAAGATGTCTTTCTTCTGGTGAAAATAAGCAAGCTCTATATGTAACATTTAAAGAGATAACCTATTTCTTTGATTGGATTTTTATTCTTGCTTTATTTGCTTTTCTTTTTTTTCTCTCCATTTAAGATTAATCTAACCTTACAATGAATATTTCGACACATCTTATATTGCTATATGGATGGGCTTATTGATCTTTGAGGATTGTCTATTACAAACCAAAGTACTGACTCTCCCCATCAACTATAAATGCCGGACTTAGAGCAATATACAGGGTGATATATATTATGCTTATATATACAGTATCCTTGATATGACCCTACTAATAATAATGGTCCCATTGATATAGCTCGACTGATTTACAATCTTATATGCTAGCAAAAATAGTTGATTTAAAAAGGCAAACTAGGCCAAGACTAAGCTACTATTTTGCAACTCCACCGGTTCCCCAACCCACGTACCCCAATAGTTTGTCTTGTTTATACAAGACTCTGTGACAATCGTCACACTTAGTCCCCCCGCGTACTCGGTACGCTTTTTTTGTTTTATTTTTCTTTATATCTTCCTTTATCTTGTCCCTTTTCTTTAGAGTGCAGCTGCTTCAAATTCTAGCTTTGGACCCATAGGGACATCTCGACGAAGCGTATGAGGGTAAATTTTGAAGTTAGAAGCTTACAATTATTTTGGGATGGATAGGGTTAAATATACAATATTCTTTTAGCTACTATAAAAGCTCTGGTAATTATTATTCGCATCTATATAAGCATTCATTATTACCCTATTTTCATATCTTAAATCCTTAACTTCAATATGATATTTGGAAGTGTCTGTGGATCACCAACATAGCCTATGAGAAAATATGTACTGTAATTTTAGAATTAGTTGCACTCATCTCTTTCTATCACACTCCTTTCTTTCTTTTGTTTTAATGTTTATTGTTAAAAATCTTCTCTTTAATAAAAATATAATTTGCAAGAAAATCAACGGCGTCTCTATTCAATTGTGTGGAGCGCATATTAGGTGGGTTTTCTCTGCCTGCTTAAGAGATACACATGAAACTAAAGCCGATCCTGGGTCCCCAGGGTGCCTGTCATCCAATCCGCACTGAATTTCATTTCTAGCACATAGCCAAAAAATCGCCCCATTGACTTACATTGGAGTGCAGAAAAGGTCATTTTTTCTCGGTCCCTTTAAGAGGTAGGAGTTAAACAAGCTTAGGTCTGCGGTGCCCAGGGGGGACCCCATCCAGCCCGCACTGAGTTTAATTCCTACCACCTTAGGAAAAAACGTCATTATTTCGAGGCTTAGAAGTCATTTCTGCAATTCCCATAGAAAATCAACGGCGTCTCTATTCAATTGTGTGGAGCGCATATCAGGTGGGTTTTCTCTGCCGGCTTAAGAGATACACATGAAACTAAAGCCGATCCTGGGTCCCCAGGGTGCCTGTCATCCAATCCGCACTGAATTTCATTTCTAGCACATAGCCAAAAAATCGCCCCATTGACTTACATTGGAGTGCAGAAAAGGTCATTTTTTCTCGGTCCCTTTAAGAGGTAGGAGTTAAACAAGCTTAGGTCTGCGGTGCCCAGGGGGGACCCCATCCAGCCCGCACTGAGTTTCATTCCTACCACCTTAGGAAAAAAAGTCATTATTTCGAGGCTTAGAAGTCATTTCTGCAATTCCCATAGAAAATCAACGGCGGGGGGCGTGGCTTGGCGAGCGGGAGGAGTAGACGCATATAGAGAGTCCTCCGTCAAAGGCCTTTGCTTAGAAGGGATTATCTACAGCTATGTCGGGCGGATTCAGCTCAATCAAGAAAGAAAAGATAGAGGAATCCTCCAGGAGCATACAGAAGTCACAAATGAAAGATTCGAGCCAGCAGAAGAGGAGCACCAGGAGTAAGATTAGCCGCGGCCAGAGACAAAATGAATCCGAAACCGCAGCCATCTTAGATCTACCGGCACCTGGCCCCACTTCTAAGAACAGTTTGATTCGGGCTATGGAAACATTGGAGACACAATCAGACGTGAGTAATGTGTTGGGGAAACCCACAGCATCCCTGAACTCCATTGCGTCTCTTGGTCCATCACAGGATAATAAGGCTGACACTGATATAATGAGATCATTGCAAGCTGAAAGTACGGAGGCCAGTGTAATTAATCCAAACACAATTACAGTTACTGGCTCAAGGGGCCAGTACTGTTAGCAAAAGAAAAGATTCAGTAAAACTTAAAAGCCATGAAAAAACGGACATCAACCCAATTATTAATGCTGACTCTAAATCTTTGGGAACTTTAAAAGAACATATGATACCCATTACACTTACCAAGGGAGATAAAATGGAAGATATAGATCTTCAGGATACACATGATATGCAGATTCAATCTAGTGCTAAACAATATAAAAGTTCATCCCCATATGCTAATGAGTCCGAGGAATATATTTCATTTGATGATTCAGATCAGGAGGAAGAACCACCTAGTAAGAAAAAACTTTCTCAAACTCCAAAAAAACGCAATTTAAATAAATCCTTCTACACAAATAGAATTGATTCGTCATCAGATGAGACATCCTCTTCATCATCACACTCTGTTATATGCAATCCCACTCTACTAAATCCTACCTCCACAACACCAACAGAAGATGCAATTAAAGTTCTACAGGGTTATCCGGAGCTGCAAGCTCTTTTAGCGTTACTTCCCACAAAGCAGGATATTAATAATCTGACTATTGAAATGAAAGCACTTTGGCGAAAAGATTTGTGTATGGTTCAAGAGAATATAACAACAATTGAGAATACCACAGAAAAATTGGGAAAAATGCAAACGAAACAAGAAGAACAAATAAATTACTTAATTCGCACAACTCAGGCTTTACAAACTTCTCAAAATATGCTCACCTTGAGACTGGATAATGGTGAGAATCGAAGCAGAAGGAATAATATTAGAATAAGAGGTTTATCGGAAAACGTGAAAACTAACGATCTTATTGGAGTTTTAACATCTATTTTTAACAAAATTCTAGACAGATCACAGGACAATTATATAGAATTCGACAGGGCTCATAGAGCATTGAAACCAAAGGGAATGGATATAAAGAAACCGAGAGACGTGATCTGCAGGATACATTATTATACCCTGAAAGAAGAGATTATGGCTAAAGCGAGACCACTCAAAAATATTGAATATAACGGAAGCAAAATCCAACTTTTTAATGATCTTTCATTGCTTACTCTGAGACTACGGGCTACACTGAAACCGCTAACACAGAAACGTCAGGAACGGAATCTTAAATATAAATGGGGTTTTCCCTTCGCTTTATCGGTCAAACTTTCAGAAGGCATTGCAACGCTCAGAGAACCAAAAGACCTACCAGAATTTCTGAACTCTGTGAACTTAAAAAACCTTCATCTACAAGAATGGTGTGACTTGCATCGTACAATGTTCCTGCCTCCACCATCTTACTATGCACAAACTCGCTTCAGATCTCCTACTAGATCAGACCCGGAAACTATGACCTCAGATCCTCTTCCCCAAAGAAAGAAGAAAACCACCTGATGTGAAAGATGTCTTTCTTCTGGTGAAAATAAGCAAGCTCTATATGTAACATTTAAAGAGATAACCTATTTCTTTGATTGGATTTTTATTCTTGCTTTATTTGCTTTTCTTTTTTTTCTCTCCATTTAAGATTAATCTAACCTTACAATGAATATTTCGACACATCTTATATTGCTATATGGATGGGCTTATTGATCTTTGAGGATTGTCTATTACAAACCAAAGTACTGACTCTCCCCATCAACTATAAATGCCGGACTTAGAGCAATATACAGGGTGATATATATTATGCTTATATATACAGTATCCTTGATATGACCCTACTAATAATAATGGTCCCATTGATATAGCTCGACTGATTTACAATCTTATATGCTAGCAAAAATAGTTGATTTAAAAAGGCAAACTAGGCCAAGACTAAGCTACTATTTTGCAACTCCACCGGTTCCCCAACCCACGTACCCCAATAGTTTGTCTTGTTTATACAAGACTCTGTGACAATCGTCACACTTAGTCCCCCCGCGTACTCGGTACGCTTTTTTTGTTTTATTTTTCTTTATATCTTCCTTTATCTTGTCCCTTTTCTTTAGAGTGCAGCTGCTTCAAATTCTAGCTTTGGACCCATAGGGACATCTCGACGAAGCGTATGAGGGTAAATTTTGAAGTTAGAAGCTTACAATTATTTTGGGATGGATAGGGTTAAATATACAATATTCTTTTAGCTACTATAAAAGCTCTGGTAATTATTATTCGCATCTATATAAGCATTCATTATTACCCTATTTTCATATCTTAAATCCTTAACTTCAATATGATATTTGGAAGTGTCTGTGGATCACCAACATAGCCTATGAGAAAATATGTACTGTAATTTTAGAATTAGTTGCACTCATCTCTTTCTATCACACTCCTTTCTTTCTTTTGTTTTAATGTTTATTGTTAAAAATCTTCTCTTTAATAAAAATATAATTTGCAAGAAAATCAACGGCGTCTCTATTCAATTGTGTGGAGCGCATATCAGGTGGGTTTTCTCTGCATTCTTAAGAGATACACATGAAACTAAAGCCGATCCTGGGTCCCCAGGGTGCCTGTCATCCAATCCGCACTGAATTTCATTTCTAGCACATAGCCAAAAAATCGCCCCATTGACTTACATTGGAGTGCAGAAAAGGTCATTTTTTCTCGGTCCCTTTAAGAGGTAGGAGTTAAACAAGCTTAGGTCTGCGGTGCCCAGGGGGGACCCCATCCAGCCCGCACTGAGTTTAATTCCTACCACCTTAGGAAAAAACGTCATTATTTCGAGGCTTAGAAGTCATTTCTGCAATTCCCATAGAAAATCAACGGCGTCTCTATTCAATTGTGTGGAGCGCATATCAGGTGGGTTTTCTCTGCCGGCTTAAGAGATACACATGAAACTAAAGCCGATCCTGGGTCCCCAGGGTGCCTGTCATCCAATCCGCACTGAATTTCATTTCTAGCACATAGCCAAAAAATCGCCCCATTGACTTACATTGGAGTGCAGAAAAGGTCATTTTTTCTCGGTCCCTTTAAGAGGTAGGAGTTAAACAAGCTTAGGTCTGCGGTGCCCAGGGGGGACCCCATCCAGCCCGCACTGAGTTTCATTCCTACCACCTTAGGAAAAAAAGTCATTATTTCGAGGCTTAGAAGTCATTTCTGCAATTCCCATAGAAAATCAACGGCGGGGGGCGTGGCTTGGCGAGCGGGAGGAGTAGACGCATATAGAGAGTCCTCCGTCAAAGGCCTTTGCTTAGAAGGGATTATCTACAGCTATGTCGGGCGGATTCAGCTCAATCAAGAAAGAAAAGATAGAGGAATCCTCCAGGAGCATACAGAAGTCACAAATGAAAGATTCGAGCCAGCAGAAGAGGAGCACCAGGAGTAAGATTAGCCGCGGCCAGAGACAAAATGAATCCGAAACCGCAGCCATCTTAGATCTACCGGCACCTGGCCCCACTTCTAAGAACAGTTTGATTCGGGCTATGGAAACATTGGAGACACAATCAGACGTGAGTAATGTGTTGGGGAAACCCACAGCATCCCTGAACTCCATTGCGTCTCTTGGTCCATCACAGGATAATAAGGCTGACACTGATATAATGAGATCATTGCAAGCTGAAAGTACGGAGGCCAGTGTAATTAATCCAAACACAATTACAGTTACTGGCTCAAGGGGCCAGTACTGTTAGCAAAAGAAAAGATTCAGTAAAACTTAAAAGCCATGAAAAAACGGACATCAACCCAATTATTAATGCTGACTCTAAATCTTTGGGAACTTTAAAAGAACATATGATACCCATTACACTTACCAAGGGAGATAAAATGGAAGATATAGATCTTCAGGATACACATGATATGCAGATTCAATCTAGTGCTAAACAATATAAAAGTTCATCCCCATATGCTAATGAGTCCGAGGAATATATTTCATTTGATGATTCAGATCAGGAGGAAGAACCACCTAGTAAGAAAAAACTTTCTCAAACTCCAAAAAAACGCAATTTAAATAAATCCTTCTACACAAATAGAATTGATTCGTCATCAGATGAGACATCCTCTTCATCATCACACTCTGTTATATGCAATCCCACTCTACTAAATCCTACCTCCACAACACCAACAGAAGATGCAATTAAAGTTCTACAGGGTTATCCGGAGCTGCAAGCTCTTTTAGCGTTACTTCCCACAAAGCAGGATATTAATAATCTGACTATTGAAATGAAAGCACTTTGGCGAAAAGATTTGTGTATGGTTCAAGAGAATATAACAACAATTGAGAATACCACAGAAAAATTGGGAAAAATGCAAACGAAACAAGAAGAACAAATAAATTACTTAATTCGCACAACACAGGCTTTACAAACTTCTCAAAATATGCTCACCTTGAGACTGGATAATGGTGAGAATCGAAGCAGAAGGAATAATATTAGAATAAGAGGTTTATCGGAAAACGTGAAAACTAACGATCTTATTGGAGTTTTAACATCTATTTTTAACAAAATTCTAGACAGATCACAGGACAATTATATAGAATTCGACAGGGCTCATAGAGCATTGAAACCAAAGGGAATGGATATAAAGAAACCGAGAGACGTGATCTGCAGGATACATTATTATACCCTGAAAGAAGAGATTATGGCTAAAGCGAGACCACTCAAAAATATTGAATATAACGGAAGCAAAATCCAACTTTTTAATGATCTTTCATTGCTTACTCTGAGACTACGGGCTACACTGAAACCGCTAACACAGAAACGTCAGGAACGGAATCTTAAATATAAATGGGGTTTTCCCTTCGCTTTATCGGTCAAACTTTCAGAAGGCATTGCAACGCTCAGAGAACCAAAAGACCTACCAGAATTTCTGAACTCTGTGAACTTAAAAAACCTTCATCTACAAGAATGGTGTGACTTGCATCGTACAATGTTCCTGCCTCCACCATCTTACTATGCACAAACTCGCTTCAGATCTCCTACTAGATCAGACCCGGAAACTATGACCTCAGATCCTCTTCCCCAAAGAAAGAAGAAAACCACCTGATGTGAAAGATGTCTTTCTTCTGGTGAAAATAAGCAAGCTCTATATGTAACATTTAAAGAGATAACCTATTTCTTTGATTGGATTTTTATTCTTGCTTTATTTGCTTTTCTTTTTTTTCTCTCCATTTAAGATTAATCTAACCTTACAATGAATATTTCGACACATCTTATATTGCTATATGGATGGGCTTATTGATCTTTGAGGATTGTCTATTACAAACCAAAGTACTGACTCTCCCCATCAACTATAAATGCCGGACTTAGAGCAATATACAGGGTGATATATATTATGCTTATATATACAGTATCCTTGATATGACCCTACTAATAATAATGGTCCCATTGATATAGCTCGACTGATTTACAATCTTATATGCTAGCAAAAATAGTTGATTTAAAAAGGCAAACTAGGCCAAGACTAAGCTACTATTTTGCAACTCCACCGGTTCCCCAACCCACGTACCCCAATAGTTTGTCTTGTTTATACAAGACTCTGTGACAATCGTCACACTTAGTCCCCCCGCGTACTCGGTACGCTTTTTTTGTTTTATTTTTCTTTATATCTTCCTTTATCTTGTCCCTTTTCTTTAGAGTGCAGCTGCTTCAAATTCTAGCTTTGGACCCATAGGGACATCTCGACGAAGCGTATGAGGGTAAATTTTGAAGTTAGAAGCTTACAATTATTTTGGGATGGATAGGGTTAAATATACAATATTCTTTTAGCTACTATAAAAGCTCTGGTAATTATTATTCGCATCTATATAAGCATTCATTATTACCCTATTTTCATATCTTAAATCCTTAACTTCAATATGATATTTGGAAGTGTCTGTGGATCACCAACATAGCCTATGAGAAAATATGTACTGTAATTTTAGAATTAGTTGCACTCATCTCTTTCTATCACACTCCTTTCTTTCTTTTGTTTTAATGTTTATTGTTAAAAATCTTCTCTTTAATAAAAATATAATTTGCAAGAAAATCAACGGCGTCTCTATTCAATTGTGTGGAGCGCATATTAGGTGGGTTTTCTCTGCCTGCTTAAGAGATACACATGAAACTAAAGCCGATCCTGGGTCCCCAGGGTGCCTGTCATCCAATCCGCACTGAATTTCATTTCTAGCACATAGCCAAAAAATCGCCCCATTGACTTACATTGGAGTGCAGAAAAGGTCATTTTTTCTCGGTCCCTTTAAGAGGTAGGAGTTAAACAAGCTTAGGTCTGCGGTGCCCAGGGGGGACCCCATCCAGCCCGCACGGAGTTTAATTCCTACCACCTTAGGAAAAAACGTCATTATTTCGAGGCTTAGAAGTCATTTCTGCAATTCCCATAGAAAATCAACGGCGTCTCTATTCAATTGTGTGGAGCGCATATCAGGTGGGTTTTCTCTGCCGGCTTAAGAGATACACATGAAACTAAAGCCGATCCTGGGTCCCCAGGGTGCCTGTCATCCAATCCGCACTGAATTTCATTTCTAGCACATAGCCAAAAAATCGCCCCATTGACTTACATTGGAGTGCAGAAAAGGTCATTTTTTCTCGGTCCCTTTAAGAGGTAGGAGTTAAACAAGCTTAGGTCTGCGGTGCCCAGGGGGGACCCCATCCAGCCCGCACTGAGTTTCATTCCTACCACCTTAGGAAAAAAAGTCATTATTTCGAGGCTTAGAAGTCATTTCTGCAATTCCCATAGAAAATCAACGGCGGGGGGCGTGGCTTGGCGAGCGGGAGGAGTAGACGCATATAGAGAGTCCTCCGTCAAAGGCCTTTGCTTAGAAGGGATTATCTACAGCTATGTCGGGCGGATTCAGCTCAATCAAGAAAGAAAAGATAGAGGAATCCTCCAGGAGCATACAGAAGTCACAAATGAAAGATTCGAGCCAGCAGAAGAGGAGCACCAGGAGTAAGATTAGCCGCGGCCAGAGACAAAATGAATCCGAAACCGCAGCCATCTTAGATCTACCGGCACCTGGCCCCACTTCTAAGAACAGTTTGATTCGGGCTATGGAAACATTGGAGACACAATCAGACGTGAGTAATGTGTTGGGGAAACCCACAGCATCCCTGAACTCCATTGCGTCTCTTGGTCCATCACAGGATAATAAGGCTGACACTGATATAATGAGATCATTGCAAGCTGAAAGTACGGAGGCCAGTGTAATTAATCCAAACACAATTACAGTTACTGGCTCAAGGGGCCAGTACTGTTAGCAAAAGAAAAGATTCAGTAAAACTTAAAAGCCATGAAAAAACGGACATCAACCCAATTATTAATGCTGACTCTAAATCTTTGGGAACTTTAAAAGAACATATGATACCCATTACACTTACCAAGGGAGATAAAATGGAAGATATAGATCTTCAGGATACACATGATATGCAGATTCAATCTAGTGCTAAACAATATAAAAGTTCATCCCCATATGCTAATGAGTCCGAGGAATATATTTCATTTGATGATTCAGATCAGGAGGAAGAACCACCTAGTAAGAAAAAACTTTCTCAAACTCCAAAAAAACGCAATTTAAATAAATCCTTCTACACAAATAGAATTGATTCGTCATCAGATGAGACATCCTCTTCATCATCACACTCTGTTATATGCAATCCCACTCTACTAAATCCTACCTCCACAACACCAACAGAAGATGCAATTAAAGTTCTACAGGGTTATCCGGAGCTGCAAGCTCTTTTAGCGTTACTTCCCACAAAGCAGGATATTAATAATCTGACTATTGAAATGAAAGCACTTTGGCGAAAAGATTTGTGTATGGTTCAAGAGAATATAACAACAATTGAGAATACCACAGAAAAATTGGGAAAAATGCAAACGAAACAAGAAGAACAAATAAATTACTTAATTCGCACAACACAGGCTTTACAAACTTCTCAAAATATGCTCACCTTGAGACTGGATAATGGTGAGAATCGAAGCAGAAGGAATAATATTAGAATAAGAGGTTTATCGGAAAACGTGAAAACTAACGATCTTATTGGAGTTTTAACATCTATTTTTAACAAAATTCTAGACAGATCACAGGACAATTATATAGAATTCGACAGGGCTCATAGAGCATTGAAACCAAAGGGAATGGATATAAAGAAACCGAGAGACGTGATCTGCAGGATACATTATTATACCCTGAAAGAAGAGATTATGGCTAAAGCGAGACCACTCAAAAATATTGAATATAACGGAAGCAAAATCCAACTTTTTAATGATCTTTCATTGCTTACTCTGAGACTACGGGCTACACTGAAACCGCTAACACAGAAACGTCAGGAACGGAATCTTAAATATAAATGGGGTTTTCCCTTCGCTTTATCGGTCAAACTTTCAGAAGGCATTGCAACGCTCAGAGAACCAAAAGACCTACCAGAATTTCTGAACTCTGTGAACTTAAAAAACCTTCATCTACAAGAATGGTGTGACTTGCATCGTACAATGTTCCTGCCTCCACCATCTTACTATGCACAAACTCGCTTCAGATCTCCTACTAGATCAGACCCGGAAACTATGACCTCAGATCCTCTTCCCCAAAGAAAGAAGAAAACCACCTGATGTGAAAGATGTCTTTCTTCTGGTGAAAATAAGCAAGCTCTATATGTAACATTTAAAGAGATAACCTATTTCTTTGATTGGATTTTTATTCTTGCTTTATTTGCTTTTCTTTTTTTTCTCTCCATTTAAGATTAATCTAACCTTACAATGAATATTTCGACACATCTTATATTGCTATATGGATGGGCTTATTGATCTTTGAGGATTGTCTATTACAAACCAAAGTACTGACTCTCCCCATCAACTATAAATGCCGGACTTAGAGCAATATACAGGGTGATATATATTATGCTTATATATACAGTATCCTTGATATGACCCTACTAATAATAATGGTCCCATTGATATAGCTCGACTGATTTACAATCTTATATGCTAGCAAAAATAGTTGATTTAAAAAGGCAAACTAGGCCAAGACTAAGCTACTATTTTGCAACTCCACCGGTTCCCCAACCCACGTACCCCAATAGTTTGTCTTGTTTATACAAGACTCTGTGACAATCGTCACACTTAGTCCCCCCGCGTACTCGGTACGCTTTTTTTGTTTTATTTTTCTTTATATCTTCCTTTATCTTGTCCCTTTTCTTTAGAGTGCAGCTGCTTCAAATTCTAGCTTTGGACCCATAGGGACATCTCGACGAAGCGTATGAGGGTAAATTTTGAAGTTAGAAGCTTACAATTATTTTGGGATGGATAGGGTTAAATATACAATATTCTTTTAGCTACTATAAAAGCTCTGGTAATTATTATTCGCATCTATATAAGCATTCATTATTACCCTATTTTCATATCTTAAATCCTTAACTTCAATATGATATTTGGAAGTGTCTGTGGATCACCAACATAGCCTATGAGAAAATATGTACTGTAATTTTAGAATTAGTTGCACTCATCTCTTTCTATCACACTCCTTTCTTTCTTTTGTTTTAATGTTTATTGTTAAAAATCTTCTCTTTAATAAAAATATAATTTGCAAGAAAATCAACGGCGTCTCTATTCAATTGTGTGGAGCGCATATTAGGTGGGTTTTCTCTGCCTGCTTAAGAGATACACATGAAACTAAAGCCGATCCTGGGTCCCCAGGGTGCCTGTCATCCAATCCGCACTGAATTTCATTTCTAGCACATAGCCAAAAAATCGCCCCATTGACTTACATTGGAGTGCAGAAAAGGTCATTTTTTCTCGGTCCCTTTAAGAGGTAGGAGTTAAACAAGCTTAGGTCTGCGGTGCCCAGGGGGGACCCCATCCAGCCCGCACTGAGTTTAATTCCTACCACCTTAGGAAAAAACGTCATTATTTCGAGGCTTAGAAGTCATTTCTGCAATTCCCATAGAAAATCAACGGCGTCTCTATTCAATTGTGTGGAGCGCATATCAGGTGGGTTTTCTCTGCCGGCTTAAGAGATACACATGAAACTAAAGCCGATCCTGGGTCCCCAGGGTGCCTGTCATCCAATCCGCACTGAATTTCATTTCTAGCACATAGCCAAAAAATCGCCCCATTAACTTACATTGGAGTGCAGAAAAGGTCATTTTTTCTCGGTCCCTTTAAGAGGTAGGAGTTAAACAAGCTTAGGTGTGCGGTGCCCAGGGGGGACCCCATCCAGCCCGCACTGAGTTTAATTCCTACCACCTTAGGAAAAAAAGTCATTATTTCGAGGCTTAGAAGTCATTTCTGCAATTCCCATAGAAAATCAACGGCGTCTCTATTCAATTGTGTGGAGCGCATATCAGGTGGGTTTTCTCTGCCGGCTTAAGAGATACACATGAAACTAAAGCCGATCCTGGGTCCCCAGGGTGCCTGTCATCCAATCCGCACTGAATTTCATTTCTAGCACATAGCCAAAAAATCGCCCCATTGACTTACATTGGAGTGCAGAAAAGGTCATTTTTTCTCGGTCCCTTTAAGAGGTAGGAGTTAAACAAGCTTAGGTGTGCGGTGCCCAGGGGGGACCCCATCCAGCCCGCACTGAGTTTCATTCCTACCACCTTAGGAAAAAAAGTCATTATTTCGAGGCTTAGAAGTCATTTCTGCAATTCCCATAGAAAATCAACGGCGTCTCTATTCAATTGTGTGGAGCGCATATCAGGTGGGTTTTCTCTGCCGGCTTAAGAGATACACATGAAACTAAAGCCGATCCTGGGTCCCCAGGGTGCCTGTCATCCAATCCGCACTGAATTTCATTTCTAGCACATAGCCAAAAAATCGCCCCATTGACTTACATTGGAGTGCAGAAAAGGTCATTTTTTCTCGGTCCCTTTAAGAGGTAGGAGTTAAACAAGCTTAGGTGTGCGGTGCCCAGGGGGGACCCCATCCAGCCCGCACTGAATTTCATTCCTACCACCTTAGGAAAAAAAGTCATTATTTCGAGGCTTAGAAGTCATTTCTGCAATTCCCATAGAAAATCAACGGCGTCTCTATTCAATTGTGTGGAGCGCATATCAGGTGGGTTTTCTCTGCCGGCTTAAGAGATACACATGAAACTAAAGCCGATCCTGGGTCCCCAGGGTGCCTGTCATCCAATCCGCACTGAATTTCATTTCTAGCACATAGCCAAAAAATCGCCCCATTGACTTACATTGGAGTGCAGAAAAGGTCATTTTTTCTCGGTCCCTTTAAGAGGTAGGAGTTAAACAAGCTTAGGTCTGCGGTGCCCAGGGGGGACCCCATCCAGCCCGCACTGAGTTTCATTCCTACCACCTTAGGAAAAAAAGTCATTATTTCGAGGCTTAGAAGTCATTTCTGCAATTCCCATAGAAAATCAACGGCGTCTCTATTCAATTGTGTGGAGCGCATATCAGGTGGGTTTTCTCTGCCGGCTTAAGAGATACACAGTGAAACTAAAGCCGATCCTGGGTGCCCTAGGGTGCCTGTCATCCAATCCGCACTGAATTTCATTTCTAGCACATAGCCAAAAAATCGCCCCATTGACTTACATTGGAGTGCAGAAAAGGTCATTTTTTCTCGGTCCCTTTAAGAGGTAGGAGTTAAACAAGCTTAGGTGTGCGGTGTCCAGGGGGGACCCCATCCAGCCCGCACTGAGTTTCATTCCTACCACCTTAGGAAAAAAAGTCATTATTTCGAGGCTTAGAAGTCATTTCTGCAATTCCCATAGAAAATCAACGGCGTCTCTATTCAATTGTGTGGAGCGCATATCAGGTGGGTTTTATCTGCCGGCTTAAGAGATACACATGAAACTAAAGCCGATCCTGGGTCCCCAGGGTGCCTGTCATCCAATCCGCACTGAATTTCATTTCTAGCACATAGCCAAAAAATCGCCCCATTGACTTACATTGGAGTGCAGAAAAGGTCATTTTTTCTCGGTCCCTTTAAGAGGTAGGAGTTAAACAAGCTTAGGTGTGCGGTGCCCAGGGGGGACCCCATCCAGCCCGCACTGAGTTTCATTCCTACCACCTTAGGAAAAAAAGTCATTATTTCGAGGCTTAGAAGTCATTTCTGCAATTCCCATAGAAAATCAACGGCGTCTCTATTCAATTGTGTGGAGCGCATATCAGGTGGGTTTTCTCTGCCGGCTTAAGAGATACACGTGAAACTAAAGCCGATCCTGGGTGCCTAGGGTGCCTGTCATCCAATCCGCACTGAATTTCATTTCTAGCACATAGCCAAAAAATCGCCCCATTGACTTACATTGGAGTGCAGAAAAGGTCATTTTTTCTCGGTCCCTTTAAGAGGTAGGAGTTAAACAAGCTTAGGTCTGCGGTGCCCAGGGGGGACCCCATCCAGCCCGCACTGAGTTTCATTCCTACCACCTTAGGAAAAAAAGTCATTGTTTCGAGGCTTAGAAGTCATTTCTGCAATTCCCATAGAAAATCAACGGTGTCTCTATTCAATTGTGTGGTGCGCATATCAGGTGGGTTTTCTCTGCCGGCTTAAGAGATACACATGAAACTAAAGCCGATCCTGGGTCCCCAGGGTGCCTGTCATCCAATCCGCACTGAATTTCATTTCTAGCACATAGCCAAAAAATCGCCCCATTGACTTACATTGGAGTGCAGAAAAGGTCATTTTTTCTCGGTCCCTTTAAGAGGTAGGAGTTAAACAAGCTTAGGTCTGCGGTGCCCAGGGGGGACCCCATCCAGCCCGCACTGAGTTTCATTCCTACCACCTTAGGAAAAAAAGTCATTATTTCGAGGCTTAGAAGTCATTTCTGCAATTCCCATAGAGAATCAACGGCGTCTCTATTCAATTGTGTGGAGCGCATATCAGGTGGGTTTTCGCTGCCGGCTTAAGAGATACACATAAAACTAAAGCCGATCCTGGGTCCCCAGGGCGCCTGTCATCCAATCCGCACTGAATTTCATTTCTAGCACATAGCCAAAAAATCGCCCCATTGACTTACATTGGAGTGCAAAAAAGGTCATTTTTTTCTCGCTCCCTTTAAGAGGTAGGAGTTAAACAAGCTTATGTCTGCGGTGCCCAGGGGGGACCCCATCCAGCCCGCACTGAGTTTCATTCCTACCACCTTAGAAAAAAAAGTCATTATTTCGAGGCTTAGAAGTCATTTCTGCAATTCCCATAGAAAATCAACGGCGTCTCTATTCAATTGTGTGGAGCGCATATCAGGTGGGTTTTCTCTGCCGGCTTAAGAGATACACATGAAACTAAAGCCGATCCTGGGTCCCCAGGGTGCCTGTCATCCAATCCGCACTGAATTTCATTTCTAGCACATAGCCAAAAAATCGCCCCATTGACTTACATTGGAGTGCAGAAAAGGTCATTTTTTCTCGGTCCCTTTAAGAGGTAGGAGTGGGGGGCGTGGCCTGCAGTCTAAGGGACCAGACGCGCGGCAGAGGAGCTCCGTTCACATAGCGACCTACAGCCTTCCACCGGGTCTGTAACTCTGCTTAATCGGCACCAGAAGATACCGGAACCCTACCTGTACCTGCCGGTATGCGTTCTACATCTAAAAAAGCAGCGGCGGCAGCGCGGAGAAAGATACAATCATCTCTCCCTACGGCCGCGGCTGCACAAGATGGCGCCGCCGCGCTTCAGGACCGCCTCATAGCTGCCTTTTTCTCTGACGCTGGGGAAGAGTGGTGGGAGGCCCCGGCGCCCGAACAAGCAGATCACCCGAAGGTAGACACTACTGACAATTACGTGCCTACTAAGGCTTTTAAACGGAGGAGCAGGAAGAACAGAGCACATAGCACACATTCCTACCGGCTGCGTTCTGCACAATCTACAGCTGAACAGACTAGTCTCTCTCCTGGTGCAGCTCCCTCCCTGACTCCCCCTCCCCTCTCTATAGCAGCATCTCGAGCCTCGAGCTCACTCTCAAGCTTGTGTCTCCCGGATCTATACACAGACGAATTGCCTGCTGATTTACTGGAGACTGTTGATGATCAAGCAGCTGATGTTTCTGATATACAGCCACAGACTCTGCCATCAACCAGAGCAGCCCATGGCTTTAGCACTCTCTCACCCACGGCTCCAGCATTTACCAGCAACTCTCATCCTCAGCTTCATGACTCTCCCTGCCATGATTTTACCTCTCGGGACTCTGCCTCGCTTACAATACCATCAACACACCCACAGTCTTTAAAGCATACCTCTCAGCTTCCTCTTCCTTCACTCCCTTCTTTGATGTTGCGTCTGAAAAAAGACTCTGAAACCCACCTTGATAGTCTGTTAAACGACTCCACTCAGCTTTCCTCTGCCTTGGTAAGAGAGATGATATTGTCTATTAGGAATTCACTTATCACGGGCATGGAACATCTGTTTACCTCTCTTGCCTCAGCGGTGTCAGTGGCGGAGGACCGAGCTTTGAGGCTGGAATTGAAAATGAACGAGGTTATTGATGCCCAAAATGCTCTCTTTGAAGCTAGTAACCGACTGGCAGAGGAAGTCAGTATACAGCGGAATAGACTTGCTGAGACAGATGACTACAACAGGCGCAACAATATTAAGCTCCGTAATGTTCCTGAATCTATCACCACTGCAGAGCTACCGTCATACATTCAAAGAACTATTCAACAGGTATTGCCCACCACTACGCAAACCGATTTGGTGATTGATTGGGTGAAGCGGATTCCCAAGCCTAACCATATACCTTCAGAGGCACCAAGAGACGTTGTGGCCAGGATACACTGTTTTCGGGTGAAGTCCCAATTTCTAGCAGCAACGTGGAGGTCTGGAATAACTTCTGACGGACATCATAATATCGCAGTGTTTGCCGACTTGTCCTCTGAGACTTTGAAACGACGCAGGACATTTGCTGACATTACCAAATTTCTTAGGGGGAAAGGTATCCCATACAAGTGGGTGTCTTCAGCTCGTATGCTGATTTATCGTCAGGACACAAAACACCTTATTGCCACCCCGGATGAAGGTCACCAGCTAATAAAATCCTGGACTTTCGCTTGAGCCCCTACACTTATGAATCTCCTTTTGGACCCTTGACATAGGCTGGACTGTGTACCCTCCAACCCCCGTAGGCGCGTTTGTACCATCTTGTCACGCCTTTTCCTTAACCTTTTCACTACCACATTACTCAGTGATGATTACCGTATGTTAATTGCATGTGAAATCAAAGGTTCTTTTATGTTTTCTTATGTGCAACAGTTACTATAACCTCATTTGCGTCCCCTTTATGTTGTTATTTAGATGTCCTTGCTATTATATAGTTATGCTTATAATTTTATAATGTGTATCCATAGCTTAGCGTCAGGACCCTTTCTCAAAGTTGTAAGGTTCGGGTACATCTAGATAATATTAGACTCACTCAGGTTTTATCAAGCTTTCACATGATTTAAGAGCAATAGGTTATATATATAGCGTACCTCTCCTGAACATACTTGCCTAGATCTCTGGCCCTGCATGGACCAATCTCATTAGCCACATGCATTACTAGTGGCCCTGTCTGACGCATTCATGTGTATTGTCTGTTGTTTGTTGATAAGTTGTGTGTTGTTTGTCACTTATTTGCATCGCTATTTGCACCTCTACTGCATGTTACATTTGATAATGTTTGCATTCTCTACTCGTTTAATTGCTACTTTTTCCCCATAAAGGGGCATGCTATCTGTTACTTGTCTGTGTTGATAAAATACAAAAAAAAAACCCTTCAATAAATATATATTGAAACGTTAAGAGGTAGGAGTTAAACAAGCTTAGGTGTGCGGTGCCCAGGGGGGACCCCATCCAGCCCGCACTGAGTTTCATTCCTACCACCTTAGGAAAAAAAGTAATTATTTCGAGGCTTAGAAGTCATTTCTGCAATTCCCATAGAAAATCAACGGCGTCTCTATTCAATTGTGTGGAGCGCATATAAGGTGGGTTTTCTCTGCCGGCTTAAGAGATACACATGAAACTAAAGCCGATCCTGGGTCCCCAGGGTGCCTGTCATCCAATCCGCACTGAATTTCATTTCTAGCACATAGCCAAAAAATCGCCCCATTGACTTACATTGGAGTGCAGAAAAGGTCATTTTTTCTCGGTCCCTTTAAGAGGTAGGAGTTAAACAAGCTTAGGTCTGCGGTGCCCAGGGGGGACCCCATCCAGCCCGCACTGAGTTTCATTCCTACCACCTTAGGAAAAAAAGTCATTATTTCGAGGCTTAGAAGTCATTTCTGCAATTCCCATAGAAAATCAACGGCGTCTCTATTCAATTGTGTGGAGCGCATATCAGGTGGGTTTTCTCTGCCGGCTTAAGAGATACACATGAAACTAAAGCCGATCCTGGGTCCCCAGGGTGCCTGTCATCCAATCCGCACTGAATTTCATTTCTAGCACATAGCCAAAAAATCGCCCCATTGACTTACATTGGAGTGCAGAAAAGGTCATTTTTTCTCAGTCCCTTTAAGAGGTAGGAGTTAAACAAGCTTAGGTCTGCGGTGCCCAGGGGGGACCCCATCCAGCCCGCACTGAGTTTCATTCCTATCACCTTAGGAAAAAAAGTCATTATTTCGAGGCTTAGAAGTCATTTCTGCAATTCCCATAGAAAATCAACGGCGTCTCTATTCAATTGTGTGGAGCGCATATCAGGTGGGTTTTCTCTGCCGGCTTAAGAGATACACGTGAAACTAAAGCCGATCCTGGGTGCCTAGGGTGCCTGTCATCCAATCCGCACTGAATTTCATTTCTAGCACATAGCCAAAAAATCGCCCCATTGACTTACATTGGAGTGCAGAAAAGGTCATTTTTTCTCGGTCCCTTTAAGAGGTAGGAGTTAAACAAGCTTAGGTCTGCGGTGCCCAGGGGGGACCCCATCCAGCCCGCACTGAGTTTCATTCCTACCACCTTAGGAAAAAAGTCATTATTTCGAGGCTTAGAAGTCATTTCTGCAATTCCCATAGAAAATCAACGGCGTCTCTATTCAATTGTGTGGAGCGCATATCAGGTGGGTTTTCTCTGCCGGCTTAAGAGATACACATGAAACTAAAGCCGATCCTGGGTCCCCAGGGTGCCTGTCATCCAATCCGCACTGAATTTCATTTCTAGCACATAGCCAAAAAATCGCCCCATTGACTTACATTGGAGTGCAGAAAAGGTCATTTTTTCTCGGTCCCTTTAAGAGGTAGGAGTTAAACAAGCTTAGGTGTGCGGTGCCCAGGGGGGACCCCATCCAGCCCGCACTGAGTTTCATTCCTACCACCTTAGGAAAAAAAGTCATTATTTCGAGGCTTAGAAGTCATTTCTGCAATTCCCATAGAAAATCAACGGCGTCTCTATTCAATTGTGTGGAGCGCATATCAGGTGGGTTTTCTCTGCCGGCTTAAGAGATACACATGAAACTAAAGCCGATCCTGGGTCCCCAGGGTGCCTGTCATCCAATCCGCACTGAATTTCATTTCTAGCACATAGCCAAAAAATCGCCCCATTGACTTGCATTGGAGTGCAGAAAAGGTCATTTTTTCTCGGTCCCTTTAAGAGGTAGGAGTTAAACAAGCTTAGGTCTGCGGTGCCCAGGGGGGACCCCATCCAGCCCGCACTGAGTTTCATTCCTACCACCTTAGGAAAAAAAGTCATTATTTCGAGGCTTAGAAGTCATTTCTGCAATTCCCATAGAAAATCAACGGCGTCTCTATTCAATTGTGTGGAGCGCATATCAGGTGGGTTTTCTCTGCCGGCTTAAGAGATACACATGAAACTAAAGCCGATCCTGGGTCCCCAGGGTGCCTGTCATCCAATCCGCACTGAATTTCATTTCTAGCACATAGCCAAAAAATCGCCCCATTGACTTACATTGGAGTGCAGAAAAGGTCATTTTTTCTCGGTCCCTTTAAGAGGTAGGAGTTAAACAAGCTTAGGTCTGCGGTGCCCAGGGGGGACCCCATCCAGCCCGCACTGAGTTTCATTCCTACCACCTTAGGAAAAAAAGTCATTATTTCGAGGCTTAGAAGTCATTTCTGCAATTCCCATAGAAAATCAACGGCGTCTCTATTCAATTGTGTGGAGCGCATATCAGGTGGGTTTTCTCTGCCGGCTTAAGAGATACACATGAAACTAAAGCCGATCCTGGGTCCCCAGGGTGCCTGTCATCCAATCCGCACTGAATTTCATTTCTAGCACATAGCCAAAAAATCGCCCCATTGACTTACATTGGAGTGCAGAAAAGGTCATTTTTTCTCGGTCCCTTTAAGAGGTAGGAGTTAAACAAGCTTAGGTGTGCGGTGCCCAGGGGGGACCCCATCCAGCCCGCACTGAGTTTCATTCCTACCACCTTAGGAAAAAAAGTCATTATTTCGAGGCTTAGAAGTCATTTCTGCAATTCCCATAGAAAATCAACGGCGTCTCTATTCAATTGTGTGGAGCGCATATCAGGTGGGTTTTCTCTGCCGGCTTAAGAGATACACATGAAACTAAAGCCGATCCTGGGTCCCCAGGGTGCCTGTCATCCAATCCGCACTGAATTTCATTTCTAGCACATAGCCAAAAAATCGCCCCATTGACTTACATTGGAGTGCAGAAAAGGTCATTTTTTCTCGGTCCCTTTAAGAGGTAGGAGTTAAACAAGCTTAGGTGTGCGGTGCCCAGGGGGGACCCCATCCAGCCCGCACTGAGTTTCATTCCTACCACCTTAGGAAAAAAAGTCATTATTTCGAGGCTTAGAAGTCATTTCTGCAATTCCCATAGAAAATCAACGGCGTCTCTATTCAATTGTGTGGAGCGCATATCAGGTGGGTTTTCTCTGCCGGCTTAAGAGATACACATGAAACTAAAGCCGATCCTGGGTCCCCAGGGTGCCTGTCATCCAATCCGCACTGAATTTCATTTCTAGCACATAGCCAAAAAATCGCCCCATTGACTTACATTGGAGTGCAGAAAAGGTCATTTTTTCTCGGTCCCTTTAAGAGGTAGGAGTTAAACAAGCTTAGGTCTGCGGTGCCCAGGGGGGACCCCATCCAGCCCGCACTGAGTTTCATTCCTACCACCTTAGGAAAAAAAGTCATTATTTCGAGGCTTAGAAGTCATTTCTGCAATTCCCATAGAAAATCAACGGCGTCTCTATTCAATTGTGTGGAGCGCATATCAGGTGGGTTTTCTCTGCCGGCTTAAGAGATACACATGAAACTAAAGCCGATCCTGGGTCCCCAGGGTGCCTGTCATCCAATCCGCACTGAATTTCATTTCTAGCACATAGCCAAAAAATCGCCCCATTGACTTACATTGGAGTGCAGAAAAGGTCATTTTTTCTCGGTCCCTTTAAGAGGTAGGAGTTAAACAAGCTTATGTCTGCGGTGCCCAGGGGGGACCCCATCCAGCCCGCACTGAGTTTCATTCCTACCACCTTAGGAAAAAAAGTCATTATTTCGAGGCTTAGAAGTCATTTCTGCAATTCCCATAGAAAATCAACGGCGTCTCTATTCAATTGTGTGGAGCGCATATCAGGTGGGTTTTCTCTGCCGGCTTAAGAGATACACATGAAACTAAAGCCGATCCTGGGTCCCCAGGGTGCCTGTCATCCAATCCGCACTGAATTTCATTTCTAGCACATAGCCAAAAAATCGCCCCATTGACTTACATTGGAGTGCAGAAAAAGGTCATTTTTTCTCGGTCCCTTTAAGAGGTAGGAGTTAAACAAGCTTAGGTGTGCGGTGCCCAGGGGGGACCCCATCCAGCCCGCACTGAGTTTCATTCCTACCACCTTAGGAAAAAAAGTCATTATTTCGAGGCTTAGAAGTCATTTCTGCAATTCCCATAGAGAATCAACGGCGTCTCTATTCAATTGTGTGGAGCGCATATCAGGTGGGTTTTCGCTGCCGGCTTAAGAGATACACATGAAACTAAAGCCGATCCTGGGTCCCCAGGGCGCCTGTCATCCAATCCGCACTGAATTTCATTTCTAGCACATAGCCAAAAAATCGCCCCATTGACTTACATTGGAGTGCAAAAAAGGTCATTTTTTCTCGGTCCCTTTAAGAGGTAGGAGTTAAACAAGCTTAGGTCTGCGGTGCCCAGGGGGGACCCCATCCAGCCCGCACTGAGTTTCATTCCTACCACCTTAGGAAAAAAAGTCATTATTTCGAGGCTTAGAAGTCATTTCTGCAATTCCCATAGAGAATCAACGGCGTCTCTATTCAATTGTGTGGAGCGCATATCAGGTGGGTTTTCTCTGCCGGCTTAAGAGATACACATGAAACTAAAGCCGATCCTGGGTCCCCAGGGTGCCTGTCATCCAATCCGCACTGAATTTCATTTCTAGCACATAGCCAAAAAATCGCCCCATTGACTTACATTGGAGTGCAGAAAAGGTCATTTTTTCTCAGGCCCTTTAAGAGGTAGGAGTTAAACAAGCTTAGGTGTGCGGTGCCCAGGGGGGACCCCATCCAGCCCGCACTGAGTTTCATTCCTATCACCTTAGGAAAAAAAGTCATTATTTCGAGGCTTAGAAGTCATTTCTGCAATTCCCATAGAAAATCAACGGCGTCTCTATTCAATTGTGTGGAGCGCATATCAGGTGGGTTTTCTCTGCCGGCTTAAGAGATACACGTGAAACTAAAGCCGATCCTGGGTGCCTAGGGTGCCTCTCATCCAATCCGCACTGAATTTCATTTCTAGCACATAGCCAAAAAATCACCCCATTGACTTACATTGGAGTGCAGAAAAGGTCATTTTTTCTCGGTCCCTTTAAGAGGTAGGAGTTAAAACAAGCTTAGGTCTGCGGTGCCCAGGGGGGACCCCATCCAGCCCGCACTGAGTTTCATTCCTACCACCTTAGGAAAAAAAGTCATTATTTCGAGGCTTAGAAGTCATTTCTGCAATTCCCATAGAAAATCAACGGCGTCTCTATTCAATTGTGTGGAGCGCATATCAGGTGGGTTTTCTCTGCCGGCTTAAGAGATACACATGAAACTAAAGCCGATCCTGGGTCCCCAGGGTGCCTGTCATCCAATCCGCACTGAATTTCATTTCTAGCACATAGCCAAAAAATCGCCCCATTGACTTACATTGGAGTGCAGAAAAGGTCATTTTTTCTCGGTCCCTTTAAGAGGTAGGAGTTAAACAAGCTTAGGTGTGCGGTGCCCAGGGGGGACCCCATCCAGCCCGCACTGAGTTTCATTCCTACCACCTTAGGAAAAAAAGTCATTATTTCGAGGCTTAGAAGTCATTTCTGCAATTCCCATAGAAAATCAACGGCGTCTCTATTCAATTGTGTGGAGCGCATATCAGGTGGGTTTTCTCTGCCGGCTTAAGAGATACACATGAAACTAAAGACGATCCTGGGTCCCCAGGGTGCCTGTCATCCAATCCGCACTGAATTTCATTTCTAGCACATAGCCAAAAAATCGCCCCATTGACTTACATTGGAGTGCAGAAAAGGTCATTTTTTCTCGGTCCCTTTAAGAGGTAGGAGTTAAACAAGCTTAGGTCTGCGGTGCCCAGGGGGGACCCCATCCAGCCCGCACTGAGTTTCATTCCTACCACCTTAGGAAAAAAAGTCATTATTTTGAGGCTTAGAAGTCATTTCTGCAATTCCCATAGAAAATCAACGGCGTCTCTATTCAATTGTGTGGAGCGCATATCAGGTGGGTTTTCTCTGCCGGCTTAAGAGATACACATGAAACTAAAGCCGATCCTGGGTCCCCAGGGTGCCTGTCATCCAATCCGCACTGAATTTCATTTCTAGCACATAGCCAAAAAATCGCCCCATTGACTTACATTGGAGTGCAGAAAAGGTCATTTTTTCTCGGTCCCTTTAAGAGGTAGGAGTTAAACAAGCTTAGGTCTGCGGTGCCCAGGGGGGACCCCATCCAGCCCGCACTGAGTTTCATTCCTACCACCTTAGGAAAAAAAGTCATTATTTCGAGGCTTAGAAGTCATTTCTGCAATTCCCATAGAAAATCAACGGCGTCTCTATTCAATTGTGTGGAGCGCATATCAGGTGGGTTTTCTCTGCCGGCTTAAGAGATACACATGAAACTAAAGCCGATCCTGGGTCCCCAGGGTGCCTGTCATCCAATCCGCACTGAATTTCATTTCTAGCACATAGCCAAAAAATCGCCCCATTGACTTACATTGGAGTGCAGAAAAGGTCATTTTTTCTCGGTCCCTTTAAGAGGTAGGAGTTAAACAAGCTTAGGTCTGCGGTGCCCAGGGGGGACCCCATCCAGCCCGCACTGAGTTTCATTCCTACCACCTTAGGAAAAAAAGTCATTATTTCGAGGCTTAGAAGTCATTTCTGCAATTCCCATAGAAAATCAACGGCGTCTCTATTCAATTGTGTGGAGCGCATATCAGGTGGGTTTTCGCTGCCGGCTTAAGAGATACACATGAAACTAAAGCCGATCCTGGGTTCCCAGGGCGCCTGTCATCCAATCCGCACTGAATTTCATTTCTAGCACATAGCCAAAAAATCGCCCCATTGACTTACATTGGAGTGCAAAAAAGGTCATTTTTTCTCGGTCCCTTTAAGAGGTAGGAGTTAAACAAGCTTATGTCTGCGGTGCCCAGGGGGGACCCCATCCAGCCCGCACTGAGTTTCATTCCTACCACCTTAGGAAAAAAAGTCATTATTTCGAGGCTTAGAAGTCATTTCTGCAATTCCCATAGAGAATCAACGGCGTCTCTATTCAATTGTGTGGAGCGCATATCAGGTGGGTTTTCTCTGCCGGCTTAAGAGATACACATGAAACTAAAGCCGATCCTGGGTCCCCAGGGTGCCTGTCATCCAATCCGCACTGAATTTCATTTCTAGCACATAGCCAAAAAATCGCCCCATTGACTTACATTGGAGTGCAGAAAAGGTCATTTTTTCTCGGTCCCTTTAAGAGGTAGGAGTTAAACAAGCTTAGGTGTGCGGTGCCCAGGGGGGAACCCCATCCAGCCCGCACTGAGTTTCATTCCTATCACCTTAGGAAAAAAAGTCATTATTTCGAGGCTTAGAAGTCATTTCTGCAATTCCCATAGAAAATCAACGGCGTCTCTATTCAATTGTGTGGAGCGCATATCAGGAGGGTTTTCTCTGCCGGCTTAAGAGATACACGTGAAACTAAAGCCGATCCTGGGTGCCTAGGGTGCCTGTCATCCAATCCGCACTGAATTTCATTTCTAGCACATAGCCAAAAAATCACCCCATTGACTTACATTGGAGTGCAGAAAAGGTCATTTTTTCTCGGTCCCTTTAAGAGGTAGGAGTTAAAACAAGCTTAGGTCTGCGGTGCCCAGGGGGGACCCCATCCAGCCCGCACTGAGTTTCATTCCTACCACCTTAGGAAAAAAAGTCATTATTTCGAGGCTTAGAAGTCATTTCTGCAATTCCCATAGAAAATCAACGGCGTCTCTATTCAATTGTGTGGAGCGCATATCAGGTGGGTTTTCTCTGCCGGCTTAAGAGATACACATGAAACTAAAGCCGATCCTGGGTCCCCAGGGTGCCTGTCATCCAATCCGCACTGAATTTCATTTCTAGCACATAGCCAAAAAATCGCCCCATTGACTTACATTGGAGTGCAGAAAAGGTCATTTTTTCTCGGTCCCTTTAAGAGGTAGGAGTTAAACAAGCTTAGGTCTGCGGTGCCCAGGGGGGACCCCATCCAGCCCGCACTGAGTTTCATTCCTACCACCTTAGGAAAAAAAGTCATTATTTTGAGGCTTAGAAGTCATTTCTGCAATTCCCATAGAAAATCAACGGCGTCTCTATTCAATTGTGTGGAGCGCATATCAGGTGGGTTTTCTCTGCCGGCTTAAGAGATACACATGAAACTAAAGACGATCCTGGGTCCCCAGGGTGCCTGTCATCCAATCCGCACTGAATTTCATTTCTAGCACATAGCCAAAAAATCGCCCCATTGACTTGCATTGGAGTGCAGAAAAGGTCATTTTTTCTCGGTCCCTTTAAGAGGTAGGAGTTAAACAAGCTTAGGTGTGCGGTGCCCAGGGGGGACCCCATCCAGCCCGCACTGAGTTTCATTCCTACCACCTTAGGAAAAAAAGTCATTATTTCGAGGCTTAGAAGTCATTTCTGCAATTCCCATAGAAAATCAACGGCGTCTCTATTCAATTGTGTGGAGCGCATATCAGGTGGGTTTTCTCTGCCGGCTTAAGAGATACACATGAAACTAAAGCCGATCCTGGGTCCCCAGGGTGCCTGTCATCCAATCCGCACTGAATTTCATTTCTAGCACATAGCCAAAAAATCGCCCCATTGACTTACATTGGAGTGCAGAAAAGGTCATTTTTTCTCGGTCCCTTTAAGAGGTAGGAGTTAAACAAGCTTAGGTCTGCGGTGCCCAGGGGGGACCCCATCCAGCCCGCACTGAGTTTCATTCCTACCACCTTAGGAAAAAAAGTCATTATTTCGAGGCTTAGAAGTCATTTCTGCAATTCCCATAGAAAATCAACGGCGTCTCTATTCAATTGTGTGGAGCGCATATCAGGTGGGTTTTCTCTGCCGGCTTAAGAGATACACATGAAACTAAAGCCGATCCTGGGTCCCCAGGGTGCCTGTCATCCAATCCGCACTGAATTTCATTTCTGTTTTTATATTGTTGCACTAGGCAACGATTACCAGTTCCCTATGGAATTTAAAACTTAACTTTTATTATTTAGAAATTAGTAACTACAACAAAGTGCTAATATTTACAGTGCTATTAGATAAAATAGTAGCAGCTGCGGGTTTCACCGTAATGTAGTGATCAGTATGTAGGATAACTAAAGCGCTATTCACATGCGTGCGGTCTGTGATAGATCAATGGCGTGATAGCGCTATTGGAAAAATGATTTTCCAAACTAGAAGGAGAGTATAGTCCTCTTGTAATTATCGAGGTACATTATACTGACAGAACGTTAGCGCTCGCAAATTGATCGCGGAGGGTCGGAACAGCGCTTTTTATACACAAGTCTTGAATGAGAGCTACTGTCTATGAAAAATCGCCGGCCGGCATTATATTGTATCAAAGCTCAATGGTAAGACTTTAAGGTATATGAGTGCATACAGCGTAACAAGGTAGGCATTTAATTATCAGCAGTTTTGAACAACGCATTCAATAGGATCAAGGACGCAGCACTAAGTGCCGTACTGTGTGCCTAAATAAAGGATGGATTGCTGACAAATATACTATGCTCTAAGTAGGGTCTAAATGATACTATGTGCTGGGCACCTCAAGCACAAAATGTGTATTGGAGGTGCGCAACGGGAAGTGTTGCGGTGCTAACTGTGTAAGATAGCCGATCGGGTAGGCAGACTGCGGTACCCGTAGCTATAGCGGCAGCCGCTTCTAATAGTGCTGTATACGGATATACTGATGTTACGGATGTATCACAATCGTGATTAGAACACTGATAGAGATCGGTTTCCCATACTGCTAACTAGTTTAAAATGTCATGCCTGATGGACCTGACTAGTTTCGCCAGATACACTGGCGTTATCAAAGGTAGGCATCAAGGGGGGTGGGGCTAAAGAAGGTTTAAATACTTTTAGTCCGTGATTTGACCCCCAGGTCAAAACAGTGTTATCCTATGTGAGTGTGGTACTGTATCGAGGCTTGGATGTATCGACCGCATCCTGCCTCTGATTGGTTGAAGTCAGTTTCGATTCAAACTGGCCGGCGCGAAAAATGTAGAGCTACCGCCCTCTAGCCGTTGCCTGACGTATCATGCGCTAATGCGCATGTCTAAGCACTTAGACGCTAGTGCTCTGCGGCGGGTGGTTTGCGCATGTGCAGGCACTTAGTCTTTGTGTCAGAGAGATAGAAGGGGATTAAGGAACTGCGCATGTATATGGACTTAGTCTCAGTCCGACATGATGAATGAACTGCGCCTGTTTTCGGACTCATTATAGATCGCGGAAGACCGGGAGTTATGTAAAAGGTATATCATTAATGTTGCATCGTTTAAATCAAATAAGTCTTGTCCGGATTTGGTTGGTAATGAATTACAATGTAATACGTAGTACAGGTAGTAATGTACATGATTGTTGGTGTTCTTAGCATAAGAGAGAGATAGTAAATATTATTTTAGCAACAATTAGGTTGTTGTTATATGATGATAGGTATAGTTGTGACACAACAGAAATTTATATCGTTAATTTTGTTATAGCAGAAAATCTCAGAATGGAAACATTTGCGTCGGAGATGTGTTAGTTATTTTAACTCTGATGTTATTATATAATGATAAATGTTGTTTTGACATAACAAAGGTATTAATCGATATAATTAATTTGGTTATAACAATGAATTTCGAAGTGAAATTATTTGCACAAGAAATATGTTGTTGCTTATTAGGGCTCTATTAACATCCATGTATGCTGGACAGTAATCTCCCGGTCAGTATTTGTTAGGAAATGGACGGGGGGGGGGGGGGGGGGGGGAGGAAAAGGTTTGAAAATAATAAAATACACTGTTTGACCTTAAAAAATAGAACTGCAAACGTAGTTTGATTATTTGTTTATTTATTTATTTATAGGAATGGTGTAAAGGTGAATCCCTCGTTTAAGCCGTTTGGGGACATTGTTTTTAGTCTGAAGATCCACTTGGCCTCTGCTTGGAGCAGCTTCTGGTCGAGATTTCCTCTTCGTGGTCCAAGAGTGATCTTTTGGATACCCCAAAAGGTAAGTCCTTTGGTATTACCTCCATGGGCTAGGTTCATATGCCGAGCAATACTTGTATCTGTTTTGGTTCGAATGTTGCTCAGGTGTGAACCTATGCGATTTTTAAACTGTTGGATCGTTTTTCCTATGTACAAAAGAGAGCACGGACATTTAGCAGCATACACTAGTCCTTGCGTTTGGCAATTGATGAATTCCCTAATGTGATACTCATGATTGTCCGAAGGGTTAGTAAAAGACTTCATTTTTGGTAGAAATTTACAATAAGTACAATTGCCACATGGGTATGACCCCTGAATTTTAGATCTCAGCCAGGTTCCTGGTTGGGTGGCATTCGTTTCGGTAAAGTGACTGTGGACTAGGAAGTCTTTGAGGTTCTTGCCTCTGCGGTAGGTGATGTTTGGTGTCTCAGTAATTATTTCTCTTAGGTCAGGGTCTGCCTGGAGGATTGGCCAATATTGTGTTAAGGTTTGACGAATTTGATAGTGCGCAACATCGTATGTGCCGATGCAACGAATCAAGCGCTTAGAAGTGTTATTGGTTCGGGGGTTGAGTAATTCGGTCCTGTTTGTTGTTCTGGCTCTGTGGAAAGCTCGATGAAGTACACGTTTCGGGTAGCCTCTGCTACGGAATTTCTCATAAAGCACATTGCATTCTTTCAAAAAAGTATCCTCCGTTGAGCAGTTCCTACGTGCTCTAAGATATTGGCCTATAGGGATTCCTCTTTTAAGGGGGGCAGGATGGTAACTATTCCAATTTAGGAAACTTGTGGTGGCCGTGGGTTTCCTGTAAATATTGGTTGTAATGTTGCCATTGGGATCTTTTCCAATTGTTAGGTCCAGGAAGTTTATCGTGTCCTCATTGATTTCACTGGTTAGTAGAAGATTTATATGGTTGTTGTTTAAGGCTTTGACGAAATTCCTGAAGGACGCTACATCTCCATCCCAAAGTATCAGGATGTCATCGATGTAGCGTCCCCAGAATAAAACGTGATCAGTGTATTCTTGCATTTCTTCTGTGAAAACAAAAGTGGCCTCCCACCAACCAAGGTAGAGGTTGGCGTATGTAGGGGCACAGCTGGTGCCCATAGCTGTGCCATTTTTCTGTAGAAAAAAACGTTTATCGAAAACGAAATAATTGTGTGTAAGGAGGAAATGAAGTAGTTTTATGACAAATTGGTTGTGGGGGATAAATGAATTCCCTCGGGAGGACAGATAATGTTCAACTGCTTTTAGGCCAAATTCGTGCTTGATACTGGTGTATAAGGCCTCTACGTCTAGACTGGCCAACTTGACATGAGGGGAGACTGAGACATCCTGTAGTTTGGTGACTGTTGACGTAGTGTCCTTAAGGAAAGATGGTAGTGTCTCCACGAATGGAAATAGTATCTGATCAACATATTGGCTGGCTGTTTCGGTGAGATTGCCATTTCCAGACACTATTGGTCTTCCCGGTATCGGTGATTTTTGTTTATGTATCTTTGGCAAAGAATAGAACGTTGCAATGGTTGGGGTCGGATTGTAAAGGACTTTGAACTCTGCATCTGTTATGAGTTGTGACGTTTTCGCCTCCATGAGGATTTCGCGAAGTTGTAACTGATATGTTTTAGAGGGGTCTTGTTTAAGTATTTCGTATGTTTTGGTGTCCTGTAGGAGTCTCAGGCACATTTGTTTATAGTCAATATTGTCCATAATCACAAGGTTACCTCCTTTGTCGGAGGGTTTGATTACAATCTCCTCTTTTGTTGTCAACTCTCTAAGGGCTTTGTTTTCTTGTGGTGTTAGATTTTGATTGAATCTGGACACCTGTACATTGATTTTTTCAATGTCATTACAGACAAGGTTCACAAATTTATCAATGTTGTGCAGAGTGACCAATGGTGGGGTGAAAAGTGATTGGGGTTTCAAAGTGGAGGCAGGGGCTGAGAATGATTGAGCACCTGTCTGATTTTCAGATTCTAGTGCCATCAGTGCTTCGAGGGCTTCTCTTTCGCGGTTGGATAAGGTTCCTGGATTCTGCTGCTTATTTTTAAAGAATTTATGTAGCGCAAGTTTGCGAGCGAATAGGTTAATATCTTTTATCCACGTAAATTTGTCGAAGCGTGGTGTTGGTGTAAAGGTTAGTCCTTTCTCCAATAGTTGAAGTTCATTGATGTGCAGGGTGATCTTAGAGAGATTCAGTATTTGTGGTTTGTTTGCTGATTCCTTTGTTTGTAGGCCCATTGACTCCTGTCCCGTAGCTGTGCCGGTCCTAAAAAAAGGGGTGGTTGTGGCATTTGTGGACCAGTCTGAGGAGGTGGGTGTTGTTGTTGTGGTAAATATTGAGCTTGAGGGGTAAGACCCATCGTGATGGGTGCTGGTGTTTGGGTCACAGAAGTGGACGTGTTGTAAGGTAAGGATGGTAGTGATAATCCAAGGGATTGTGTAGTTGATTGTGTTGTAGGCCATTGTTGCTGTGATTGAGCTTGGTAACTTTGTGAATTTTGTGTGCGTGGTCTTCTCTGAAAGCGCCTATTCCTGGATTTGGATCTTTGGCGGGCTGGGCCACCTTGTTGGAAATTATTTGTGGGTGCTGGATTGTCGTCGATACCTGAATAATCAGATTCAGATTGGTCTGAGAAGGAGGGTCTTTGAGAACGTGTCGGAGTAGTCCTATAGATGTCGCCAGAGTCGAAGTCTTTCTTGTCTCGTATGTATTTACGGTGCTTACGCTCTTTTAGTTCGGACTGGTAGATGTCTAGGTGTCTCTGTAAACGAGTCTCGTAGTTCGTAAATTCCGGATTGCTGCTAAAGAACTTTATCTGTTCCAATTGGGTAATCGTTGCCTAGTGCAACAATATAAAAACACTTAAGAATTACTGCCTATTGGGATAGGGATCAATCACCCGAATCCTGAATTTCATTTCTAGCACATAGCCAAAAAATCGCCCCATTGACTTACATTGGAGTGCAGAAAAGGTCATTTTTTCTCGGTCCCTTTAAGAGGTAGGAGTTAAACAAGCTTAGGTGTGCGGTGCCCAGGGGGGACCCCATCCAGCCCGCACTGAGTTTCATTCCTACCACCTTAGGAAAAAAAGTCATTATTTCGAGGCTTAGAAGTCATTTCTGCAATTCCCATAGAAAATCAACGGCGTCTCTATTCAATTGTGTGGAGCGCATATCAGGTGGGTTTTCTCTGCCGGCTTAAGAGATACACATGAAACTAAAGCCGATCCTGGGTCCCCAGGGTGCCTGTCATCCAATCCGCACTGAATTTCATTTCTAGCACATAGCCAAAAAATCGCCCCATTGACTTACATTGGAGTGCAGAAAAGGTCATTTTTTCTCGGTCCCTTTAAGAGGTAGGAGTTAAACAAGCTTAGGTCTGCGGTGCCCAGGGGGGACCCCATCCAGCCCGCACTGAGTTTCATTCCTACCACCTTAGGAAAAAAAGTCATTATTTCGAGGCTTAGAAGTCATTTTTGCAATTCCCATAGAAAATCAACGGCGTCTCTATTCAATTGTGTGGAGCGCATATAAGGTGGGTTTTCTCTGCCGGCTTAAGAGATACACATGAAACTAAAGCCGATCCTGGGTCCCCAGGGTGCCTGTCATCCAATCCGCACTGAATTTCATTTCTAGCACATAGCCAAAAAATCGCCCCATTGACTTACATTGGAGTGCAGAAAAGGTCATTTTTTCTCGGTCCCTTTAAGAGGTAGGAGTTAAACAAGCTTAGGTGTGCGGTGCCCAGGGGGGACCCCATCCAGCCCGCACTGAGTTTCATTCCTACCACCTTAGGAAAAAAAGTCATTATTTTGAGGCTTAGAAGTCATTTCTGCAATTCCCATAGAAAATCAACGGCGTCTCTATTCAATTGTGTGGAGCGCATATCAGGTGGGTTTTCTCTGCCGGCTTAAGAGATACACATGAAACTAAAGCCGATCCTGGGTCCCCAGGGTGCCTGTCATCCAATCCGCACTGAATTTCATTTCTAGCACATAGCCAAAAAATCGCCCCATTGACTTACATTGGAGTGCAGAAAAGGTCATTTTTTCTCGGTCCCTTTAAGAGGTAGGAGTTAAACAAGCTTAGGTGTGCGGTGCCCAGGGGGGACCCCATCCAGCCCGCACTGAGTTTCATTCCTACCACCTTAGGAAAAAAAGTCATTATTTCGAGGCTTAGAAGTCATTTCTGCAATTCCCATAGAAAATCAACGGCGTCTCTATTCAATTGTGTGGAGCGCATATCAGGTGGGTTTTCTCTGCCGGCTTAAGAGATACACATGAAACTAAAGCCGATCCTGGGTCCCCAGGGTGCCTGTCATCCAATCCGCACTGAATTTCATTTCTAGCACATAGCCAAAAAATCGCCCCATTGACTTACATTGGAGTGCAGAAAAGGTCATTTTTTCTCGGTCCCTTTAAGAGGTAGGAGTTAAACAAGCTTAGGTCTGCGGTGCCCAGGGGGGACCCCATCCAGCCCGCACTGAGTTTCATTCCTACCACCTTAGGAAAAAAAGTCATTATTTCGAGGCTTAGAAGTCATTTCTGCAATTCCCATAGAAAATCAACGGCGTCTCTATTCAATTGTGTGGAGCGCATATAAGGTGGGTTTTCTCTGCCGGCTTAAGAGATACACATGAAACTAAAGCCGATCCTGGGTCCCCAGGGTGCCTGTCATCCAATCCGCACTGAATTTCATTTCTAGCACATAGCCAAAAAATCGCCCCATTGACTTACATTGGAGTGCAGAAAAGGTCATTTTTTCTCGGTCCCTTTAAGAGGTAGGAGTTAAACAAGCTTAGGTGTGCGGTGCCCAGGGGGGACCCCATCCAGCCCCCACTGAGTTTCATTCCTACCACCTTAGGAAAAAAAGTCATTATTTCGAGGCTTAGAAGTCATTTCTGCAATTCCCATAGAAAATCAACGGCGTCTCTATTCAATTGTGTGGAGCGCATATCAGGTGGGTTTTCTCTGCCGGCTTAAGAGATACACATGAAACTAAAGCCGATCCTGGGTCCCCAGGGTGCCTGTCATCCAATCCGCACTGAATTTCATTTCTAGCACATAGCCAAAAAATCGCCCCATTGACTTACATTGGAGTGCAGAAAAGGTCATTTTTTCTCGGTCCCTTTAAGAGGTAGGAGTTAAACAAGCTTAGGTGTGCGGTGCCCAGGGGGGACCCCATCCAGCCCGCACTGAGTTTCATTCCTACCACCTTAGGAAAAAAAGTCATTATTTCGAGGCTTAGAAGTCATTTCTGCAATTCCCATAGAAAATCAACGGCGTCTCTATTCAATTGTGTGGAGCGCATATAAGGTGGGTTTTCTCTGCCGGCTTAAGAGATACACATGAAACTAAAGCCGATCCTGGGTCCCCAGGGTGCCTGTCATCCAATCCGCACTGAATTTCATTTCTAGCACATAGCCAAAAAATCGCCCCATTGACTTACATTGGAGTGCAGAAAAGGTCATTTTTTCTCGGTCCCTTTAAGAGGTAGGAGTTAAACAAGCTTAGGTCTGCGGTGCCCAGGGGGGACCCCATCCAGCCCGCACTGAGTTTCATTCCTACCACCTTAGGAAAAAAAGTCATTATTTCGAGGCTTAGAAGTCATTTCTGCAATTCCCATAGAAAATCAACGGCGTCTCTATTCAATTGTGTGGAGCGCATATCAGGTGGGTTTTCTCTGCCGGCTTAAGAGATACACATGAAACTAAAGCCGATCCTGGGTCCCCGGGTGCCTGTCATCCAATCCGCACTGAATTTCATTTCTAGCACATAGCCAAAAAATCGCCCCATTGACTTACATTGGAGTGCAGAAAAGGTCATTTTTTCTCGGTCCCTTTAAGAGGTAGGAGTTAAACAAGCTTAGGTCTGCGGTGCCCAGGGGGGACCCCATCAAGCCCGCACTGAGTTTCATTCCTATCACCTTAGGAAAAAAAGTCATTATTTCGAGGCTTAGAAGTCATTTCTGCAATTCCCATAGAAAATCAACGGCGTCTCTATTCAATTGTGTGGAGCGCATATAAGGTGGGTTTTCTCTGCCGGCTTAAGAGATACACGTGAAACTAAAGCCGATCCTGGGTCCCCAGGGTGCCTGTCATCCAATCCGCACTGAATTTCATTTCTAGCACATAGCCAAAAAATCGCCCCATTGACTTACATTGGAGTGCAGAAAAGGTCATTTTTTCTCGGTCCCTTTAAGAGGTAGGAGTTAAACAAGCTTAGGTGTGCGGTGCCCAGGGGGGACCCCATCCAGCCCGCACTGAGTTTCATTCCTACCACCTTAGGAAAAAAAGTCATTATTTCGAGGCTTAGAAGTCATTTCTGCAATTCCCATAGAAAATCAACGGCGTCTCTATTCAATTGTGTGGAGCGCATATCAGGTGGGTTTTCTCTGCCGGCTTAAGAGATACACATGAAACTAAAGCCGATCCTGGGTCCCCAGGGTGCCTGTCATCCAATCCGCACTGAATTTCATTTCTAGCACATAGCCAAAAAATCGCCCCATTGACTTACATTGGAGTGCAGAAAAGGTCATTTTTTCTCGGTCCCTTTAAGAGGTAGGAGTTAAACAAGCTTAGGTGTGCGGTGCCCAGGGGGGACCCCATCCAGCCCGCACTGAGTTTCATTCCTATCACCTTAGGAAAAAAAGTCATTATTTCGAGGCTTAGAAGTCATTTCTGCAATTCCCATAGAAAATCAACGGCGTCTCTATTCAATTGTGTGGAGCGCATATCAGGTGGGTTTTCTCTGCCGGCTTAAGAGATGCACGTGAAACTAAAGCCGATCCTGGGTGCCTAGGGTGCCTGTCATCCAATCCGCACTGAATTTCATTTCTAGCACATAGCCAAAAAATCGCCCCATTGACTTACATTGGAGTGCAGAAAAGGTCATTTTTTCTCGGTCCCTTTAAGAGGTAGGAGTTAAACAAGCTTAGGTCTGCGGTGCCCAGGGGGGACCCCATCCAGCCCGCACTGAGTTTCATTCCTACCACCTTAGGAAAAAAAGTCATTATTTCGAGGCTTAGAAGTCATTTCTGCAATTCCCATAGAGAATCAACGGCGTCTCTATTCAATTGTGTGGAGCGCATATCAGGTGGGTTTTCGCTGCCGGCTTAAGAGATACACATGAAACTAAAGCCGATCCTGGGTCCCCAGGGTGCCTGTCATCCAATCCGCACTGAATTTCATTTCTAGCACATAGCCAAAAAATCGCCCCATTGACTTACATTGGAGTGCAGAAAAGGTCATTTTTTCTCGGTCCCTTTAAGAGGTAGGAGTTAAACAAGCTTAGGTGTGCGGTGCCCAGGGGGGACCCCATCCAGCCCGCACTGAGTTTCATTCCTACCACCTTAGGAAAAAAAGTCATTATTTCGAGGCTTAGAAGTCATTTCTGCAATTCCCATAGAAAATCAACGGCGTCTCTATTCAATTGTGTGGAGCGCATATAAGGTGGGTTTTCTCTGCCGGCTTAAGAGATACACATGAAACTAAAGCCGATCCTGGGTCCCCAGGGTGCCTGTCATCCAATCCGCACTGAATTTCATTTCTAGCACATAGCCAAAAAATCGCCCCATTGACTTACATTGGAGTGCAGAAAAGGTCATTTTTTCTCGGTCCCTTTAAGAGGTAGGAGTTAAACAAGCTTAGGTCTGCGGTGCCCAGGGGGGACCCCATCAAGCCCGCACTGAGTTTCATTCCTATCACCTTAGGAAAAAAAGTCATTATTTCGAGGCTTAGAAGTCATTTCTGCAATTCCCATAGAAAATCAACGGCGTCTCTATTCAATTGTGTGGAGCGCATATCAGGTGGGTTTTCTCTGCCGGCTTAAGAGATACACGTGAAACTAAAGCCGATCCTGGGTGCCTAGGGTGCCTGTCATCCAATCCGCACTGAATTTCATTTCTAGCACATAGCCAAAAAATCGCCCCATTGACTTACATTGGAGTGCAGAAAAGGTCATTTTTTCTCGGTCCCTTTAAGAGGTAGGAGTTAAACAAGCTTAGGTGTGCGGTGCCCAGGGGGGACCCCATCCAGCCCGCACTGAGTTTCATTCCTACCACCTTAGGAAAAAAAGTCAATATTTCGAGGCTTAGAAGTCATTTCTGCAATTCCCATAGAAAATCAACGGCGTCTCTATTCAATTGTGTGGAGCGCATATCAGGTGGGTTTTCTCTGCCGGCTTAAGAGATACACATGAAACTAAAGCCGATCCTGGGTCCCCAGGGTGCCTGTCATCCAATCCGCACTGAATTTCATTTCTAGCACATAGCCAAAAAATCGCCCCATTGACTTACATTGGAGTGCAGAAAAGGTCATTTTTTCTCGGTCCCTTTAAGAGGTAGGAGTTAAACAAGCTTAGGTGTGCGGTGCCCAGGGGGGACCCCATCCAGCCCGCACTGAGTTTCATTCCTACCACCTTAGGAAAAAAAGTCATTATTTCGAGGCTTAGAAGTCATTTCTGCAATTCCCATAGAAAATCAACGGCGTCTCTATTCAATTGTGTGGAGCGCATATAAGGTGGGTTTTCTCTGCCGGCTTAAGAGATACACATGAAACTAAAGCCGATCCTGGGTGCCCAGGGTGCCTGTCATCCAATCCGCACTGAATTTCATTTCTAGCACATAGCCAAAAAATCGCCCCATTGACTTACATTGGAGTGCAGAAAAGGTCATTTTTTCTCGGTCCCTTTAAGAGGTAGGAGTTAAACAAGCTTAGGTCTGCGGTGCCCAGGGGGGACCCCATCCAGCCCGCACTGAGTTTCATTCCTACCACCTTAGGAAAAAAAGTCATTATTTCGAGGCTTAAAAGTCATTTCTGCAATTCCCATAGAAAATCAACGGCGTCTCTATTCAATTGTGTGGAGCGCATATCAGGTGGGTTTTCTCTGCCGGCTTAAGAGATACACATGAAACTAAAGCCGATCCTGGGTCCCCAGGGTGCCTGTCATCCAATCCGCACTGAATTTCATTTCTAGCACATAGCCAAAAAATCGCCCCATTGACTTACATTGGAGTGCAGAAAAGGTCATTTTTTCTCGGTCCCTTTAAGAGGTAGGAGTTAAACAAGCTTAGGTCTGCGGTGCCCAGGGGGGACCCCATCAAGCCCGCACTGAGTTTCATTCCTATCACCTTAGGAAAAAAAGTCATTATTTCGAGGCTTAGAAGTCATTTCTGCAATTCCCATAGAAAATCAACGGCGTCTCTATTCAATTGTGTGGAGCGCATATCAGGTGGGTTTTCTCTGCCGGCTTAAGAGATACACGTGAAACTAAAGCCGATCCTGGGTGCCTAGGGTGCCTGTCATCCAATCCGCACTGAATTTCATTTCTAGCACATAGCCAAAAAATCGCCCCATTGACTTACATTGGAGAGCAGAAAAGGTCATTTTTTCTCGGTCCCTTTAAGAGGTAGGAGTTAAACAAGCTTAGGTGTGCGGTGCCCAGGGGGGACCCCATCCAGCCCGCACTGAGTTTCATTCCTACCACCTTAGGAAAAAAAAATCATTATTTCGAGGCTTAGAAGTCATTTCTGCAATTCCCATAGAAAATCAACGGCGTCTCTATTCAATTGTGTGGAGCGCATATCAGGTGGGTTTTCTCTGCCGGCTTAAGAGATACACATGAAACTAAAGCCGATCCTGGGTCCCCAGGGTGCCTGTCATCCAATCCGTACTGAATTTCATTTCTAGCACATAGCCAAAAAATCGCCCCATTGACTTACATTGGAGTGCAGAAAAGGTCATTTTTTCTCGGTCCCTTTAAGAGGTAGGAGTTAAACAAGCTTAGGTGTGCGGTGCCCAGGGGGGACCCCATCCAGCCCGCACTGAGTTTCATTCCTACCACCTTAGGAAAAAAAGTCATTATTTCGAGGCTTAGAAGTCATTTCTGCAATTCCCATAGAAAATCAACGGCGTCTCTATTCAATTGTGTGGAGCGCATATCAGGTGGGTTTTCTCTGCCGGCTTAAGAGATACACATGAAACTAAAGCCGATCCTGGGTCCCCAGGGTGCCTGTCATCCAATCCGCACTGAATTTCATTTCTAGCACATAGCCAAAAAATCGCCCCATTGACTTACATTGGAGTGCAGAAAAGGTCATTTTTTCTCGGTCCCTTTAAGAGGTAGGAGTTAAACAAGCTTAGGTGTGCGGTGCCCAGGGGGGACCCCATCCAGCCCGCACTGAGTTTCATTCCTACCACCTTAGGAAAAAAAGTCATTATTTCGAGGCTTAGAAGTCATTTCTGCAATTCCCATAGAAAATCAACGGCGTCTCTATTCAATTGTGTGGAGCGCATATCAGGTGGGTTTTCTCTGCCGGCTTAAGAGATACACATGAAACTAAAGCCGATCCTGGGTCCCCAGGGTGCCTGTCATCCAATCCGCACTGAATTTCATTTCTAGCACATAGCCAAAAAATCGCCCCATTGACTTACATTGGAGTGCAGAAAAGGTCATTTTTTCTCGGTCCCTTTAAGAGGTAGGAGTTAAACAAGCTTAGGTCTGCGGTGCCCAGGGGGGACCCCATCCAGCCCGCACTGAGTTTCATTCCTATCACCTTAGGAAAAAAAGTCATTATTTCGAGGCTTAGAAGTCATTTCTGCAATTCCCATAGAAAATCAACGGCGTCTCTATTCAATTGTGTGGAGCGCATATCAGGTGGGTTTTCTCTGCCGGCTTAAGAGATGCACGTGGGGGGCGTGGCCTGCTTCTGAGGAGACCGGACGTGTTCCTACGGAGCTCCGTCCTCAGCTATCATCAAGCACATTCTACTCGGCTTACTCAACCGGACTGACACCGGGAGATCACCGGACCTCCTCCACAACAGACCGGGATGCGGCATACCTCCAGAAAGGCATCGGCAGCCGCCAGGAAAAAGGCAAGGACCTCAGTTTCTGTGGCACCGGCCTTCCAAGATGGCGCCGGCTCCCTCCCGGACTCCCTTATCGATGCCATGTTAGCTGGTGCGGTGGGGCTGTGGGAGGACCCCCCAGCGCCCGTTCTTACAGCTCCTTGCCGGGAGGTGAGTCGCGTTAGCTTGCCACCTACTAAGGCAGAGAAGCGGAGAAGGAGGAAGGCTCGAATCATTGAGGCGGCTAAGCAGCGATCAGAGGCAGAGACGGATTTGGCTTTGGCAGCGAAGTCTTGCTCTGATTTATGTCTCCCTACTATGTTTGGCGATACGCTTGACTCTGCTACTGCTGATGGTCCTATTCAGCCGACTAGAGATATGGATGTTGCATCTGCACACCAAGATGTCCTAGAGACCCTTCCTGACCTAACGTCTAAGACCCTTTCCCCTCTGGCGGTGCCGTTTAACATTGTGCCTCCTATACATCTATCTGGCGACATGGATGTTCCTGCTCCTCACTGCCTTTCAACACCTACTGCTACCTTGGTTTTTCCGCAACGCTGGACAGCGCAGGTACCCGAGGGCTCTACAAATCCAGGTACAACTTCTTCTTCGGATGGGGCTTTTCAGGACTTTGCTAAGCACTTGGATCTCCTTCTTGCGTCCCCAGCTCCACTGTCTACCTCCACTGTTAAAGAGATGATTGCAACGTTAAGAGATTCTCTGTTACAGACACTGGACCATGCTTTTACGTCTCTCTCCTCCCTAGTGAGAGTAGTGGAGGATAGAGCATTGTTAGCTGAACAAAAGCTTTCCGAAGTCATTGGAGCTCATAACTCCCTGTCAGCCAAGTGTGAGACACTGGAAGCTGAGCTCAAACTTCTGCATGATAAGCAGGGAATTTTGGATGATGTTCAGAGGCGCAATAACATCAAACTGCGGGGAGTCCCTGAAGCTATTCCCATATCCGAACTTCCATCCTACACTCAGAAACTTTTGGGTGCTGTGCTCCCGAACTGCTTATCCACGGAGTTACAAGTTGATTGGGCGAAGCGTCTTCCGAGACCGGTACATCTTCCATCTGATGCCCCAAGGGACGTAGTAGTTCGGATTCATTATATGCATGTTAAATCGCACTTTATGGCAGCGGTGAGGAACAGACAACATCTACCGACTGGATACTCGGGGATCACGATTTATACGGATTTGTCCCCAATAACTTTGCAAAAACGACGTGCCTTTTCCGGTGTGACAAGAATCTTGCGGGACAAAGGCATCTCCTACAGGTGGATAAACTCGACGCAACTGCTGATAACACACCAGGAGGTGCAACACCATGTTTTTAGCCCGGAGGAGGCCCGGTGCCTGGTGTCTACCTGGAACTAAGTCTAAACATTTTAGCTTGGACTCTTAGCCTCCTCATAGGTCTCTGTAAGGTCTTTGACCAGGCCGGACTCTGTGCCCCACCACACATGCCAAGTGGCGTAATTGTCCGCCCGTTTCCTGGCATGAATCCTTAAGCTTTCGTTATTTCTACTGCTGAGCGTCTTCTTTTCCCCATATAGATACTGTGTTCCTAGCTTTTTTGACGCACTTAATCGCATTTTCATGCTTGCCTTAAAAAGTTATTCGTTTAGCTTAGAAAATAGAGGATTGATGCATTATTCGATTTTAAAGAATATCAACGGCGTCTCTATTCAATTGTGTGGAGCGCATATCAGGTGGGTTTTCTCTGCCGGCTTAAGAGATACACGTGAAACTAAAGCCGATCCTGGGTGCCTAGGGTGCCTGTCATCCAATCCGCACTGAATTTCATTTCTAGCACATAGCCAAAAAATCGCCCCATTGACTTACATTGGAGTGCAGAAAAGGTCATTTTTTCTCGGTCCCTTTAAGAGGTAGGAGTTAAACAAGCTTAGGTCTGCGGTGCCCAGGGGGGACCCCATCCAGCCCGCACTGAGTTTCATTCCTACCACCTTAGGAAAAAAAGTCATTATTTTGAGGCTTAGAAGTCATTTCTGCAATTCCCATAGAAAATCAACGGCGTCTCTATTCAATTGTGTGGAGCGCATATCAGGTGGGTTTTCTCTGCCGGCTTAAGAGATACACGTGAAACTAAAGCCGATCCTGGGTGCCTAGGGTGCCTGTCATCCAATCCGCACTGAATTTCATTTCTAGCACATAGCCAAAAAATCGCCCCATTGACTTACATTGGAGTGCAGAAAAGGTCATTTTTTCTCGGTCCCTTTAAGAGGTAGGAGTTAAACAAGCTTAGGTCTGCGGTGCCCAGGGGGGACCCCATCCAGCCCGCACTGAGTTTCATTCCTACCACCTTAGGAAAAAAAGTCATTATTTTGAGGCTTAGAAGTCATTTCTGCAATTCCCATAGAAAATCAACGGCGTCTCTATTCAATTGTGTGGAGCGCATATCAGGTGGGTTTTCTCTGCCGGCTTAAGAGATACACGTGAAACTAAAGCCGATCCTGGGTGCCTAGGGTGCCTGTCATCCAATCCGCACTGAATTTCATTTCTAGCACATAGCCAAAAAATCGCCCCATTGACTTACATTGGAGTGCAGAAAAGGTCATTTTTTCTCGGTCCCTTTAAGAGGTAGGAGTTAAACAAGCTTAGGTCTGCGGTGCCCAGGGGGGACCCCATCCAGCCCGCACTGAGTTTCATTCCTACCACCTTAGGAAAAAAAGTCATTATTTTGAGGCTTAGAAGTCATTTCTGCAATTCCCATAGAAAATCAACGGCGTCTCTATTCAATTGTGTGGAGCGCATATCAGGTGGGTTTTCTCTGCCGGCTTAAGAGATACACGTGAAACTAAAGCCGATCCTGGGTGCCTAGGGTGCCTGTCATCCAATCCGCACTGAATTTCATTTCTAGCACATAGCCAAAAAATCGCCCCATTGACTTACATTGGAGTGCAGAAAAGGTCATTTTTTCTCGGTCCCTTTAAGAGGTAGGAGTTAAACAAGCTTAGGTCTGCGGTGCCCAGGGGGGACCCCATCCAGCCCGCACTGAGTTTCATTCCTACCACCTTAGGAAAAAAAGTCATTATTTTGAGGCTTAGAAGTCATTTCTGCAATTCCCATAGAAAATCAACGGCGTCTCTATTCAATTGTGTGGAGCGCATATCAGGTGGGTTTTCTCTGCCGGCTTAAGAGATACACGTGAAACTAAAGCCGATCCTGGGTGCCTAGGGTGCCTGTCATCCAATCCGCACTGAATTTCATTTCTAGCACATAGCCAAAAAATCGCCCCATTGACTTACATTGGAGTGCAGAAAAGGTCATTTTTTCTCGGTCCCTTTAAGAGGTAGGAGTTAAACAAGCTTAGGTCTGCGGTGCCCAGGGGGGACCCCATCCAGCCCGCACTGAGTTTCATTCCTACCACCTTAGGAAAAAAAGTCATTATTTTGAGGCTTAGAAGTCATTTCTGCAATTCCCATAGAAAATCAACGGCGTCTCTATTCAATTGTGTGGAGCGCATATCAGGTGGGTTTTCTCTGCCGGCTTAAGAGATACACGTGAAACTAAAGCCGATCCTGGGTGCCTAGGGTGCCTGTCATCCAATCCGCACTGAATTTCATTTCTAGCACATAGCCAAAAAATCGCCCCATTGACTTACATTGGAGTGCAGAAAAGGTCATTTTTTCTCGGTCCCTTTAAGAGGTAGGAGTTAAACAAGCTTAGGTCTGCGGTGCCCAGGGGGGACCCCATCCAGCCCGCACTGAGTTTCATTCCTACCACCTTAGGAAAAAAAGTCATTATTTTGAGGCTTAGAAGTCATTTCTGCAATTCCCATAGAAAATCAACGGCGTCTCTATTCAATTGTGTGGAGCGCATATCAGGTGGGTTTTCTCTGCCGGCTTAAGAGATACACGTGAAACTAAAGCCGATCCTGGGTGCCTAGGGTGCCTGTCATCCAATCCGCACTGAATTTCATTTCTAGCACATAGCCAAAAAATCGCCCCATTGACTTACATTGGAGTGCAGAAAAGGTCATTTTTTCTCGGTCCCTTTAAGAGGTAGGAGTTAAACAAGCTTAGGTCTGCGGTGCCCAGGGGGGACCCCATCCAGCCCGCACTGAGTTTCATTCCTACCACCTTAGGAAAAAAAGTCATTATTTTGAGGCTTAGAAGTCATTTCTGCAATTCCCATAGAAAATCAACGGCGTCTCTATTCAATTGTGTGGAGCGCATATCAGGTGGGTTTTCTCTGCCGGCTTAAGAGATACACGTGAAACTAAAGCCGATCCTGGGTGCCTAGGGTGCCTGTCATCCAATCCGCACTGAATTTCATTTCTAGCACATAGCCAAAAAATCGCCCCATTGACTTACATTGGAGTGCAGAAAAGGTCATTTTTTCTCGGTCCCTTTAAGAGGTAGGAGTTAAACAAGCTTAGGTCTGCGGTGCCCAGGGGGGACCCCATCCAGCCCGCACTGAGTTTCATTCCTACCACCTTAGGAAAAAAAGTCATTATTTTGAGGCTTAGAAGTCATTTCTGCAATTCCCATAGAAAATCAACGGCGTCTCTATTCAATTGTGTGGAGCGCATATCAGGTGGGTTTTCTCTGCCGGCTTAAGAGATACACGTGAAACTAAAGCCGATCCTGGGTGCCTAGGGTGCCTGTCATCCAATCCGCACTGAATTTCATTTCTAGCACATAGCCAAAAAATCGCCCCATTGACTTACATTGGAGTGCAGAAAAGGTCATTTTTTCTCGGTCCCTTTAAGAGGTAGGAGTTAAACAAGCTTAGGTCTGCGGTGCCCAGGGGGGACCCCATCCAGCCCGCACTGAGTTTCATTCCTACCACCTTAGGAAAAAAAGTCATTATTTTGAGGCTTAGAAGTCATTTCTGCAATTCCCATAGAAAATCAACGGCGTCTCTATTCAATTGTGTGGAGCGCATATCAGGTGGGTTTTCTCTGCCGGCTTAAGAGATACACGTGAAACTAAAGCCGATCCTGGGTGCCTAGGGTGCCTGTCATCCAATCCGCACTGAATTTCATTTCTAGCACATAGCCAAAAAATCGCCCCATTGACTTACATTGGAGTGCAGAAAAGGTCATTTTTTCTCGGTCCCTTTAAGAGGTAGGAGTTAAACAAGCTTAGGTCTGCGGTGCCCAGGGGGGACCCCATCCAGCCCGCACTGAGTTTCATTCCTACCACCTTAGGAAAAAAAGTCATTATTTTGAGGCTTAGAAGTCATTTCTGCAATTCCCATAGAAAATCAACGGCGTCTCTATTCAATTGTGTGGAGCGCATATCAGGTGGGTTTTCTCTGCCGGCTTAAGAGATACACGTGAAACTAAAGCCGATCCTGGGTGCCTAGGGTGCCTGTCATCCAATCCGCACTGAATTTCATTTCTAGCACATAGCCAAAAAATCGCCCCATTGACTTACATTGGAGTGCAGAAAAGGTCATTTTTTCTCGGTCCCTTTAAGAGGTAGGAGTTAAACAAGCTTAGGTCTGCGGTGCCCAGGGGGGACCCCATCCAGCCCGCACTGAGTTTCATTCCTACCACCTTAGGAAAAAAAGTCATTATTTTGAGGCTTAGAAGTCATTTCTGCAATTCCCATAGAAAATCAACGGCGTCTCTATTCAATTGTGTGGAGCGCATATCAGGTGGGTTTTCTCTGCCGGCTTAAGAGATACACGTGAAACTAAAGCCGATCCTGGGTGCCTAGGGTGCCTGTCATCCAATCCGCACTGAATTTCATTTCTAGCACATAGCCAAAAAATCGCCCCATTGACTTACATTGGAGTGCAGAAAAGGTCATTTTTTCTCGGTCCCTTTAAGAGGTAGGAGTTAAACAAGCTTAGGTCTGCGGTGCCCAGGGGGGACCCCATCCAGCCCGCACTGAGTTTCATTCCTACCACCTTAGGAAAAAAAGTCATTATTTTGAGGCTTAGAAGTCATTTCTGCAATTCCCATAGAAAATCAACGGCGTCTCTATTCAATTGTGTGGAGCGCATATCAGGTGGGTTTTCTCTGCCGGCTTAAGAGATACACGTGAAACTAAAGCCGATCCTGGGTGCCTAGGGTGCCTGTCATCCAATCCGCACTGAATTTCATTTCTAGCACATAGCCAAAAAATCGCCCCATTGACTTACATTGGAGTGCAGAAAAGGTCATTTTTTCTCGGTCCCTTTAAGAGGTAGGAGTTAAACAAGCTTAGGTCTGCGGTGCCCAGGGGGGACCCCATCCAGCCCGCACTGAGTTTCATTCCTACCACCTTAGGAAAAAAAGTCATTATTTTGAGGCTTAGAAGTCATTTCTGCAATTCCCATAGAAAATCAACGGCGTCTCTATTCAATTGTGTGGAGCGCATATCAGGTGGGTTTTCTCTGCCGGCTTAAGAGATACACGTGAAACTAAAGCCGATCCTGGGTGCCTAGGGTGCCTGTCATCCAATCCGCACTGAATTTCATTTCTAGCACATAGCCAAAAAATCGCCCCATTGACTTACATTGGAGTGCAGAAAAGGTCATTTTTTCTCGGTCCCTTTAAGAGGTAGGAGTTAAACAAGCTTAGGTCTGCGGTGCCCAGGGGGGACCCCATCCAGCCCGCACTGAGTTTCATTCCTACCACCTTAGGAAAAAAAGTCATTATTTTGAGGCTTAGAAGTCATTTCTGCAATTCCCATAGAAAATCAACGGCGTCTCTATTCAATTGTGTGGAGCGCATATCAGGTGGGTTTTCTCTGCCGGCTTAAGAGATACACGTGAAACTAAAGCCGATCCTGGGTGCCTAGGGTGCCTGTCATCCAATCCGCACTGAATTTCATTTCTAGCACATAGCCAAAAAATCGCCCCATTGACTTACATTGGAGTGCAGAAAAGGTCATTTTTTCTCGGTCCCTTTAAGAGGTAGGAGTTAAACAAGCTTAGGTCTGCGGTGCCCAGGGGGGACCCCATCCAGCCCGCACTGAGTTTCATTCCTACCACCTTAGGAAAAAAAGTCATTATTTTGAGGCTTAGAAGTCATTTCTGCAATTCCCATAGAAAATCAACGGCGTCTCTATTCAATTGTGTGGAGCGCATATCAGGTGGGTTTTCTCTGCCGGCTTAAGAGATACACGTGAAACTAAAGCCGATCCTGGGTGCCTAGGGTGCCTGTCATCCAATCCGCACTGAATTTCATTTCTAGCACATAGCCAAAAAATCGCCCCATTGACTTACATTGGAGTGCAGAAAAGGTCATTTTTTCTCGGTCCCTTTAAGAGGTAGGAGTTAAACAAGCTTAGGTCTGCGGTGCCCAGGGGGGACCCCATCCAGCCCGCACTGAGTTTCATTCCTACCACCTTAGGAAAAAAAGTCATTATTTTGAGGCTTAGAAGTCATTTCTGCAATTCCCATAGAAAATCAACGGCGTCTCTATTCAATTGTGTGGAGCGCATATCAGGTGGGTTTTCTCTGCCGGCTTAAGAGATACACGTGAAACTAAAGCCGATCCTGGGTGCCTAGGGTGCCTGTCATCCAATCCGCACTGAATTTCATTTCTAGCACATAGCCAAAAAATCGCCCCATTGACTTACATTGGAGTGCAGAAAAGGTCATTTTTTCTCGGTCCCTTTAAGAGGTAGGAGTTAAACAAGCTTAGGTCTGCGGTGCCCAGGGGGGACCCCATCCAGCCCGCACTGAGTTTCATTCCTACCACCTTAGGAAAAAAAGTCATTATTTTGAGGCTTAGAAGTCATTTCTGCAATTCCCATAGAAAATCAACGGCGTCTCTATTCAATTGTGTGGAGCGCATATCAGGTGGGTTTTCTCTGCCGGCTTAAGAGATACACGTGAAACTAAAGCCGATCCTGGGTGCCTAGGGTGCCTGTCATCCAATCCGCACTGAATTTCATTTCTAGCACATAGCCAAAAAATCGCCCCATTGACTTACATTGGAGTGCAGAAAAGGTCATTTTTTCTCGGTCCCTTTAAGAGGTAGGAGTTAAACAAGCTTAGGTCTGCGGTGCCCAGGGGGGACCCCATCCAGCCCGCACTGAGTTTCATTCCTACCACCTTAGGAAAAAAAGTCATTATTTTGAGGCTTAGAAGTCATTTCTGCAATTCCCATAGAAAATCAACGGCGTCTCTATTCAATTGTGTGGAGCGCATATCAGGTGGGTTTTCTCTGCCGGCTTAAGAGATACACGTGAAACTAAAGCCGATCCTGGGTGCCTAGGGTGCCTGTCATCCAATCCGCACTGAATTTCATTTCTAGCACATAGCCAAAAAATCGCCCCATTGACTTACATTGGAGTGCAGAAAAGGTCATTTTTTCTCGGTCCCTTTAAGAGGTAGGAGTTAAACAAGCTTAGGTCTGCGGTGCCCAGGGGGGACCCCATCCAGCCCGCACTGAGTTTCATTCCTACCACCTTAGGAAAAAAAGTCATTATTTTGAGGCTTAGAAGTCATTTCTGCAATTCCCATAGAAAATCAACGGCGTCTCTATTCAATTGTGTGGAGCGCATATCAGGTGGGTTTTCTCTGCCGGCTTAAGAGATACACGTGAAACTAAAGCCGATCCTGGGTGCCTAGGGTGCCTGTCATCCAATCCGCACTGAATTTCATTTCTAGCACATAGCCAAAAAATCGCCCCATTGACTTACATTGGAGTGCAGAAAAGGTCATTTTTTCTCGGTCCCTTTAAGAGGTAGGAGTTAAACAAGCTTAGGTCTGCGGTGCCCAGGGGGGACCCCATCCAGCCCGCACTGAGTTTCATTCCTACCACCTTAGGAAAAAAAGTCATTATTTTGAGGCTTAGAAGTCATTTCTGCAATTCCCATAGAAAATCAACGGCGTCTCTATTCAATTGTGTGGAGCGCATATCAGGTGGGTTTTCTCTGCCGGCTTAAGAGATACACGTGAAACTAAAGCCGATCCTGGGTGCCTAGGGTGCCTGTCATCCAATCCGCACTGAATTTCATTTCTAGCACATAGCCAAAAAATCGCCCCATTGACTTACATTGGAGTGCAGAAAAGGTCATTTTTTCTCGGTCCCTTTAAGAGGTAGGAGTTAAACAAGCTTAGGTCTGCGGTGCCCAGGGGGGACCCCATCCAGCCCGCACTGAGTTTCATTCCTACCACCTTAGGAAAAAAAGTCATTATTTTGAGGCTTAGAAGTCATTTCTGCAATTCCCATAGAAAATCAACGGCGTCTCTATTCAATTGTGTGGAGCGCATATCAGGTGGGTTTTCTCTGCCGGCTTAAGAGATACACGTGAAACTAAAGCCGATCCTGGGTGCCTAGGGTGCCTGTCATCCAATCCGCACTGAATTTCATTTCTAGCACATAGCCAAAAAATCGCCCCATTGACTTACATTGGAGTGCAGAAAAGGTCATTTTTTCTCGGTCCCTTTAAGAGGTAGGAGTTAAACAAGCTTAGGTCTGCGGTGCCCAGGGGGGACCCCATCCAGCCCGCACTGAGTTTCATTCCTACCACCTTAGGAAAAAAAGTCATTATTTTGAGGCTTAGAAGTCATTTCTGCAATTCCCATAGAAAATCAACGGCGTCTCTATTCAATTGTGTGGAGCGCATATCAGGTGGGTTTTCTCTGCCGGCTTAAGAGATACACGTGAAACTAAAGCCGATCCTGGGTGCCTAGGGTGCCTGTCATCCAATCCGCACTGAATTTCATTTCTAGCACATAGCCAAAAAATCGCCCCATTGACTTACATTGGAGTGCAGAAAAGGTCATTTTTTCTCGGTCCCTTTAAGAGGTAGGAGTTAAACAAGCTTAGGTCTGCGGTGCCCAGGGGGGACCCCATCCAGCCCGCACTGAGTTTCATTCCTACCACCTTAGGAAAAAAAGTCATTATTTTGAGGCTTAGAAGTCATTTCTGCAATTCCCATAGAAAATCAACGGCGTCTCTATTCAATTGTGTGGAGCGCATATCAGGTGGGTTTTCTCTGCCGGCTTAAGAGATACACGTGAAACTAAAGCCGATCCTGGGTGCCTAGGGTGCCTGTCATCCAATCCGCACTGAATTTCATTTCTAGCACATAGCCAAAAAATCGCCCCATTGACTTACATTGGAGTGCAGAAAAGGTCATTTTTTCTCGGTCCCTTTAAGAGGTAGGAGTTAAACAAGCTTAGGTCTGCGGTGCCCAGGGGGGACCCCATCCAGCCCGCACTGAGTTTCATTCCTACCACCTTAGGAAAAAAAGTCATTATTTTGAGGCTTAGAAGTCATTTCTGCAATTCCCATAGAAAATCAACGGCGTCTCTATTCAATTGTGTGGAGCGCATATCAGGTGGGTTTTCTCTGCCGGCTTAAGAGATACACGTGAAACTAAAGCCGATCCTGGGTGCCTAGGGTGCCTGTCATCCAATCCGCACTGAATTTCATTTCTAGCACATAGCCAAAAAATCGCCCCATTGACTTACATTGGAGTGCAGAAAAGGTCATTTTTTCTCGGTCCCTTTAAGAGGTAGGAGTTAAACAAGCTTAGGTCTGCGGTGCCCAGGGGGGACCCCATCCAGCCCGCACTGAGTTTCATTCCTACCACCTTAGGAAAAAAAGTCATTATTTTGAGGCTTAGAAGTCATTTCTGCAATTCCCATAGAAAATCAACGGCGTCTCTATTCAATTGTGTGGAGCGCATATCAGGTGGGTTTTCTCTGCCGGCTTAAGAGATACACGTGAAACTAAAGCCGATCCTGGGTGCCTAGGGTGCCTGTCATCCAATCCGCACTGAATTTCATTTCTAGCACATAGCCAAAAAATCGCCCCATTGACTTACATTGGAGTGCAGAAAAGGTCATTTTTTCTCGGTCCCTTTAAGAGGTAGGAGTTAAACAAGCTTAGGTCTGCGGTGCCCAGGGGGGACCCCATCCAGCCCGCACTGAGTTTCATTCCTACCACCTTAGGAAAAAAAGTCATTATTTTGAGGCTTAGAAGTCATTTCTGCAATTCCCATAGAAAATCAACGGCGTCTCTATTCAATTGTGTGGAGCGCATATCAGGTGGGTTTTCTCTGCCGGCTTAAGAGATACACGTGAAACTAAAGCCGATCCTGGGTGCCTAGGGTGCCTGTCATCCAATCCGCACTGAATTTCATTTCTAGCACATAGCCAAAAAATCGCCCCATTGACTTACATTGGAGTGCAGAAAAGGTCATTTTTTCTCGGTCCCTTTAAGAGGTAGGAGTTAAACAAGCTTAGGTCTGCGGTGCCCAGGGGGGACCCCATCCAGCCCGCACTGAGTTTCATTCCTACCACCTTAGGAAAAAAAGTCATTATTTTGAGGCTTAGAAGTCATTTCTGCAATTCCCATAGAAAATCAACGGCGTCTCTATTCAATTGTGTGGAGCGCATATCAGGTGGGTTTTCTCTGCCGGCTTAAGAGATACACGTGAAACTAAAGCCGATCCTGGGTGCCTAGGGTGCCTGTCATCCAATCCGCACTGAATTTCATTTCTAGCACATAGCCAAAAAATCGCCCCATTGACTTACATTGGAGTGCAGAAAAGGTCATTTTTTCTCGGTCCCTTTAAGAGGTAGGAGTTAAACAAGCTTAGGTCTGCGGTGCCCAGGGGGGACCCCATCCAGCCCGCACTGAGTTTCATTCCTACCACCTTAGGAAAAAAAGTCATTATTTTGAGGCTTAGAAGTCATTTCTGCAATTCCCATAGAAAATCAACGGCGTCTCTATTCAATTGTGTGGAGCGCATATCAGGTGGGTTTTCTCTGCCGGCTTAAGAGATACACGTGAAACTAAAGCCGATCCTGGGTGCCTAGGGTGCCTGTCATCCAATCCGCACTGAATTTCATTTCTAGCACATAGCCAAAAAATCGCCCCATTGACTTACATTGGAGTGCAGAAAAGGTCATTTTTTCTCGGTCCCTTTAAGAGGTAGGAGTTAAACAAGCTTAGGTCTGCGGTGCCCAGGGGGGACCCCATCCAGCCCGCACTGAGTTTCATTCCTACCACCTTAGGAAAAAAAGTCATTATTTTGAGGCTTAGAAGTCATTTCTGCAATTCCCATAGAAAATCAACGGCGTCTCTATTCAATTGTGTGGAGCGCATATCAGGTGGGTTTTCTCTGCCGGCTTAAGAGATACACGTGAAACTAAAGCCGATCCTGGGTGCCTAGGGTGCCTGTCATCCAATCCGCACTGAATTTCATTTCTAGCACATAGCCAAAAAATCGCCCCATTGACTTACATTGGAGTGCAGAAAAGGTCATTTTTTCTCGGTCCCTTTAAGAGGTAGGAGTTAAACAAGCTTAGGTCTGCGGTGCCCAGGGGGGACCCCATCCAGCCCGCACTGAGTTTCATTCCTACCACCTTAGGAAAAAAAGTCATTATTTTGAGGCTTAGAAGTCATTTCTGCAATTCCCATAGAAAATCAACGGCGTCTCTATTCAATTGTGTGGAGCGCATATCAGGTGGGTTTTCTCTGCCGGCTTAAGAGATACACGTGAAACTAAAGCCGATCCTGGGTGCCTAGGGTGCCTGTCATCCAATCCGCACTGAATTTCATTTCTAGCACATAGCCAAAAAATCGCCCCATTGACTTACATTGGAGTGCAGAAAAGGTCATTTTTTCTCGGTCCCTTTAAGAGGTAGGAGTTAAACAAGCTTAGGTCTGCGGTGCCCAGGGGGGACCCCATCCAGCCCGCACTGAGTTTCATTCCTACCACCTTAGGAAAAAAAGTCATTATTTTGAGGCTTAGAAGTCATTTCTGCAATTCCCATAGAAAATCAACGGCGTCTCTATTCAATTGTGTGGAGCGCATATCAGGTGGGTTTTCTCTGCCGGCTTAAGAGATACACGTGAAACTAAAGCCGATCCTGGGTGCCTAGGGTGCCTGTCATCCAATCCGCACTGAATTTCATTTCTAGCACATAGCCAAAAAATCGCCCCATTGACTTACATTGGAGTGCAGAAAAGGTCATTTTTTCTCGGTCCCTTTAAGAGGTAGGAGTTAAACAAGCTTAGGTCTGCGGTGCCCAGGGGGGACCCCATCCAGCCCGCACTGAGTTTCATTCCTACCACCTTAGGAAAAAAAGTCATTATTTTGAGGCTTAGAAGTCATTTCTGCAATTCCCATAGAAAATCAACGGCGTCTCTATTCAATTGTGTGGAGCGCATATCAGGTGGGTTTTCTCTGCCGGCTTAAGAGATACACGTGAAACTAAAGCCGATCCTGGGTGCCTAGGGTGCCTGTCATCCAATCCGCACTGAATTTCATTTCTAGCACATAGCCAAAAAATCGCCCCATTGACTTACATTGGAGTGCAGAAAAGGTCATTTTTTCTCGGTCCCTTTAAGAGGTAGGAGTTAAACAAGCTTAGGTCTGCGGTGCCCAGGGGGGACCCCATCCAGCCCGCACTGAGTTTCATTCCTACCACCTTAGGAAAAAAAGTCATTATTTTGAGGCTTAGAAGTCATTTCTGCAATTCCCATAGAAAATCAACGGCGTCTCTATTCAATTGTGTGGAGCGCATATCAGGTGGGTTTTCTCTGCCGGCTTAAGAGATACACGTGAAACTAAAGCCGATCCTGGGTGCCTAGGGTGCCTGTCATCCAATCCGCACTGAATTTCATTTCTAGCACATAGCCAAAAAATCGCCCCATTGACTTACATTGGAGTGCAGAAAAGGTCATTTTTTCTCGGTCCCTTTAAGAGGTAGGAGTTAAACAAGCTTAGGTCTGCGGTGCCCAGGGGGGACCCCATCCAGCCCGCACTGAGTTTCATTCCTACCACCTTAGGAAAAAAAGTCATTATTTTGAGGCTTAGAAGTCATTTCTGCAATTCCCATAGAAAATCAACGGCGTCTCTATTCAATTGTGTGGAGCGCATATCAGGTGGGTTTTCTCTGCCGGCTTAAGAGATACACGTGAAACTAAAGCCGATCCTGGGTGCCTAGGGTGCCTGTCATCCAATCCGCACTGAATTTCATTTCTAGCACATAGCCAAAAAATCGCCCCATTGACTTACATTGGAGTGCAGAAAAGGTCATTTTTTCTCGGTCCCTTTAAGAGGTAGGAGTTAAACAAGCTTAGGTCTGCGGTGCCCAGGGGGGACCCCATCCAGCCCGCACTGAGTTTCATTCCTACCACCTTAGGAAAAAAAGTCATTATTTTGAGGCTTAGAAGTCATTTCTGCAATTCCCATAGAAAATCAACGGCGTCTCTATTCAATTGTGTGGAGCGCATATCAGGTGGGTTTTCTCTGCCGGCTTAAGAGATACACGTGAAACTAAAGCCGATCCTGGGTGCCTAGGGTGCCTGTCATCCAATCCGCACTGAATTTCATTTCTAGCACATAGCCAAAAAATCGCCCCATTGACTTACATTGGAGTGCAGAAAAGGTCATTTTTTCTCGGTCCCTTTAAGAGGTAGGAGTTAAACAAGCTTAGGTCTGCGGTGCCCAGGGGGGACCCCATCCAGCCCGCACTGAGTTTCATTCCTACCACCTTAGGAAAAAAAGTCATTATTTTGAGGCTTAGAAGTCATTTCTGCAATTCCCATAGAAAATCAACGGCGTCTCTATTCAATTGTGTGGAGCGCATATCAGGTGGGTTTTCTCTGCCGGCTTAAGAGATACACGTGAAACTAAAGCCGATCCTGGGTGCCTAGGGTGCCTGTCATCCAATCCGCACTGAATTTCATTTCTAGCACATAGCCAAAAAATCGCCCCATTGACTTACATTGGAGTGCAGAAAAGGTCATTTTTTCTCGGTCCCTTTAAGAGGTAGGAGTTAAACAAGCTTAGGTCTGCGGTGCCCAGGGGGGACCCCATCCAGCCCGCACTGAGTTTCATTCCTACCACCTTAGGAAAAAAAGTCATTATTTTGAGGCTTAGAAGTCATTTCTGCAATTCCCATAGAAAATCAACGGCGTCTCTATTCAATTGTGTGGAGCGCATATCAGGTGGGTTTTCTCTGCCGGCTTAAGAGATACACGTGAAACTAAAGCCGATCCTGGGTGCCTAGGGTGCCTGTCATCCAATCCGCACTGAATTTCATTTCTAGCACATAGCCAAAAAATCGCCCCATTGACTTACATTGGAGTGCAGAAAAGGTCATTTTTTCTCGGTCCCTTTAAGAGGTAGGAGTTAAACAAGCTTAGGTCTGCGGTGCCCAGGGGGGACCCCATCCAGCCCGCACTGAGTTTCATTCCTACCACCTTAGGAAAAAAAGTCATTATTTTGAGGCTTAGAAGTCATTTCTGCAATTCCCATAGAAAATCAACGGCGTCTCTATTCAATTGTGTGGAGCGCATATCAGGTGGGTTTTCTCTGCCGGCTTAAGAGATACACGTGAAACTAAAGCCGATCCTGGGTGCCTAGGGTGCCTGTCATCCAATCCGCACTGAATTTCATTTCTAGCACATAGCCAAAAAATCGCCCCATTGACTTACATTGGAGTGCAGAAAAGGTCATTTTTTCTCGGTCCCTTTAAGAGGTAGGAGTTAAACAAGCTTAGGTCTGCGGTGCCCAGGGGGGACCCCATCCAGCCCGCACTGAGTTTCATTCCTACCACCTTAGGAAAAAAAGTCATTATTTTGAGGCTTAGAAGTCATTTCTGCAATTCCCATAGAAAATCAACGGCGTCTCTATTCAATTGTGTGGAGCGCATATCAGGTGGGTTTTCTCTGCCGGCTTAAGAGATACACGTGAAACTAAAGCCGATCCTGGGTGCCTAGGGTGCCTGTCATCCAATCCGCACTGAATTTCATTTCTAGCACATAGCCAAAAAATCGCCCCATTGACTTACATTGGAGTGCAGAAAAGGTCATTTTTTCTCGGTCCCTTTAAGAGGTAGGAGTTAAACAAGCTTAGGTCTGCGGTGCCCAGGGGGGACCCCATCCAGCCCGCACTGAGTTTCATTCCTACCACCTTAGGAAAAAAAGTCATTATTTTGAGGCTTAGAAGTCATTTCTGCAATTCCCATAGAAAATCAACGGCGTCTCTATTCAATTGTGTGGAGCGCATATCAGGTGGGTTTTCTCTGCCGGCTTAAGAGATACACGTGAAACTAAAGCCGATCCTGGGTGCCTAGGGTGCCTGTCATCCAATCCGCACTGAATTTCATTTCTAGCACATAGCCAAAAAATCGCCCCATTGACTTACATTGGAGTGCAGAAAAGGTCATTTTTTCTCGGTCCCTTTAAGAGGTAGGAGTTAAACAAGCTTAGGTCTGCGGTGCCCAGGGGGGACCCCATCCAGCCCGCACTGAGTTTCATTCCTACCACCTTAGGAAAAAAAGTCATTATTTTGAGGCTTAGAAGTCATTTCTGCAATTCCCATAGAAAATCAACGGCGTCTCTATTCAATTGTGTGGAGCGCATATCAGGTGGGTTTTCTCTGCCGGCTTAAGAGATACACGTGAAACTAAAGCCGATCCTGGGTGCCTAGGGTGCCTGTCATCCAATCCGCACTGAATTTCATTTCTAGCACATAGCCAAAAAATCGCCCCATTGACTTACATTGGAGTGCAGAAAAGGTCATTTTTTCTCGGTCCCTTTAAGAGGTAGGAGTTAAACAAGCTTAGGTCTGCGGTGCCCAGGGGGGACCCCATCCAGCCCGCACTGAGTTTCATTCCTACCACCTTAGGAAAAAAAGTCATTATTTTGAGGCTTAGAAGTCATTTCTGCAATTCCCATAGAAAATCAACGGCGTCTCTATTCAATTGTGTGGAGCGCATATCAGGTGGGTTTTCTCTGCCGGCTTAAGAGATACACGTGAAACTAAAGCCGATCCTGGGTGCCTAGGGTGCCTGTCATCCAATCCGCACTGAATTTCATTTCTAGCACATAGCCAAAAAATCGCCCCATTGACTTACATTGGAGTGCAGAAAAGGTCATTTTTTCTCGGTCCCTTTAAGAGGTAGGAGTTAAACAAGCTTAGGTCTGCGGTGCCCAGGGGGGACCCCATCCAGCCCGCACTGAGTTTCATTCCTACCACCTTAGGAAAAAAAGTCATTATTTTGAGGCTTAGAAGTCATTTCTGCAATTCCCATAGAAAATCAACGGCGTCTCTATTCAATTGTGTGGAGCGCATATCAGGTGGGTTTTCTCTGCCGGCTTAAGAGATACACGTGAAACTAAAGCCGATCCTGGGTGCCTAGGGTGCCTGTCATCCAATCCGCACTGAATTTCATTTCTAGCACATAGCCAAAAAATCGCCCCATTGACTTACATTGGAGTGCAGAAAAGGTCATTTTTTCTCGGTCCCTTTAAGAGGTAGGAGTTAAACAAGCTTAGGTCTGCGGTGCCCAGGGGGGACCCCATCCAGCCCGCACTGAGTTTCATTCCTACCACCTTAGGAAAAAAAGTCATTATTTTGAGGCTTAGAAGTCATTTCTGCAATTCCCATAGAAAATCAACGGCGTCTCTATTCAATTGTGTGGAGCGCATATCAGGTGGGTTTTCTCTGCCGGCTTAAGAGATACACGTGAAACTAAAGCCGATCCTGGGTGCCTAGGGTGCCTGTCATCCAATCCGCACTGAATTTCATTTCTAGCACATAGCCAAAAAATCGCCCCATTGACTTACATTGGAGTGCAGAAAAGGTCATTTTTTCTCGGTCCCTTTAAGAGGTAGGAGTTAAACAAGCTTAGGTCTGCGGTGCCCAGGGGGGACCCCATCCAGCCCGCACTGAGTTTCATTCCTACCACCTTAGGAAAAAAAGTCATTATTTTGAGGCTTAGAAGTCATTTCTGCAATTCCCATAGAAAATCAACGGCGTCTCTATTCAATTGTGTGGAGCGCATATCAGGTGGGTTTTCTCTGCCGGCTTAAGAGATACACGTGAAACTAAAGCCGATCCTGGGTGCCTAGGGTGCCTGTCATCCAATCCGCACTGAATTTCATTTCTAGCACATAGCCAAAAAATCGCCCCATTGACTTACATTGGAGTGCAGAAAAGGTCATTTTTTCTCGGTCCCTTTAAGAGGTAGGAGTTAAACAAGCTTAGGTCTGCGGTGCCCAGGGGGGACCCCATCCAGCCCGCACTGAGTTTCATTCCTACCACCTTAGGAAAAAAAGTCATTATTTTGAGGCTTAGAAGTCATTTCTGCAATTCCCATAGAAAATCAACGGCGTCTCTATTCAATTGTGTGGAGCGCATATCAGGTGGGTTTTCTCTGCCGGCTTAAGAGATACACGTGAAACTAAAGCCGATCCTGGGTGCCTAGGGTGCCTGTCATCCAATCCGCACTGAATTTCATTTCTAGCACATAGCCAAAAAATCGCCCCATTGACTTACATTGGAGTGCAGAAAAGGTCATTTTTTCTCGGTCCCTTTAAGAGGTAGGAGTTAAACAAGCTTAGGTCTGCGGTGCCCAGGGGGGACCCCATCCAGCCCGCACTGAGTTTCATTCCTACCACCTTAGGAAAAAAAGTCATTATTTTGAGGCTTAGAAGTCATTTCTGCAATTCCCATAGAAAATCAACGGCGTCTCTATTCAATTGTGTGGAGCGCATATCAGGTGGGTTTTCTCTGCCGGCTTAAGAGATACACGTGAAACTAAAGCCGATCCTGGGTGCCTAGGGTGCCTGTCATCCAATCCGCACTGAATTTCATTTCTAGCACATAGCCAAAAAATCGCCCCATTGACTTACATTGGAGTGCAGAAAAGGTCATTTTTTCTCGGTCCCTTTAAGAGGTAGGAGTTAAACAAGCTTAGGTCTGCGGTGCCCAGGGGGGACCCCATCCAGCCCGCACTGAGTTTCATTCCTACCACCTTAGGAAAAAAAGTCATTATTTTGAGGCTTAGAAGTCATTTCTGCAATTCCCATAGAAAATCAACGGCGTCTCTATTCAATTGTGTGGAGCGCATATCAGGTGGGTTTTCTCTGCCGGCTTAAGAGATACACGTGAAACTAAAGCCGATCCTGGGTGCCTAGGGTGCCTGTCATCCAATCCGCACTGAATTTCATTTCTAGCACATAGCCAAAAAATCGCCCCATTGACTTACATTGGAGTGCAGAAAAGGTCATTTTTTCTCGGTCCCTTTAAGAGGTAGGAGTTAAACAAGCTTAGGTCTGCGGTGCCCAGGGGGGACCCCATCCAGCCCGCACTGAGTTTCATTCCTACCACCTTAGGAAAAAAAGTCATTATTTTGAGGCTTAGAAGTCATTTCTGCAATTCCCATAGAAAATCAACGGCGTCTCTATTCAATTGTGTGGAGCGCATATCAGGTGGGTTTTCTCTGCCGGCTTAAGAGATACACGTGAAACTAAAGCCGATCCTGGGTGCCTAGGGTGCCTGTCATCCAATCCGCACTGAATTTCATTTCTAGCACATAGCCAAAAAATCGCCCCATTGACTTACATTGGAGTGCAGAAAAGGTCATTTTTTCTCGGTCCCTTTAAGAGGTAGGAGTTAAACAAGCTTAGGTCTGCGGTGCCCAGGGGGGACCCCATCCAGCCCGCACTGAGTTTCATTCCTACCACCTTAGGAAAAAAAGTCATTATTTTGAGGCTTAGAAGTCATTTCTGCAATTCCCATAGAAAATCAACGGCGTCTCTATTCAATTGTGTGGAGCGCATATCAGGTGGGTTTTCTCTGCCGGCTTAAGAGATACACGTGAAACTAAAGCCGATCCTGGGTGCCTAGGGTGCCTGTCATCCAATCCGCACTGAATTTCATTTCTAGCACATAGCCAAAAAATCGCCCCATTGACTTACATTGGAGTGCAGAAAAGGTCATTTTTTCTCGGTCCCTTTAAGAGGTAGGAGTTAAACAAGCTTAGGTCTGCGGTGCCCAGGGGGGACCCCATCCAGCCCGCACTGAGTTTCATTCCTACCACCTTAGGAAAAAAAGTCATTATTTTGAGGCTTAGAAGTCATTTCTGCAATTCCCATAGAAAATCAACGGCGTCTCTATTCAATTGTGTGGAGCGCATATCAGGTGGGTTTTCTCTGCCGGCTTAAGAGATACACGTGAAACTAAAGCCGATCCTGGGTGCCTAGGGTGCCTGTCATCCAATCCGCACTGCATTTCATTTCTAGCACATAGCCAAAAAATCGCCCCATTGACTTACATTGTAGTGCAGAAAAGAACATTTTTTCTCGGTCCCTTTAAGAGGTAGGAGTTAAACAAGCTTAGGTCTGCGGTGCCCAGGGGGGACCCCATCCAGCCCGCACTGAGTTTCATTCCTACCACCTTAGGAAAAAAAGTCATTATTTTGAGGCTTAGAAGTCATTTCTGCAATTCCCATAGAAAATCAACGGCGTCTCTATTCAATTGTGTGGAGCGCATATCAGGTGGGTTTTCTCTGCCGGCTTAAGAGATACACGTGAAACTAAAGCCGATCCTGGGTGCCTAGGGTGCCTGTCATCCAATCCGCACTGAATTTCATTTCTAGCACATAGCCAAAAAATCGCCCCATTGACTTACATTGGAGTGCAGAAAAGGTACATTTTTTCTCGGTCCCTTTAAGAGGTAGGAGTTAAACAAGCTTAGGTCTGCGGTGCCCAGGGGGGACCCCATCCAGCCCGCACTGAGTTTCATTCCTACCACCTTAGGAAAAAAAGTCATTATTTTGAGGCTTAGAAGTCATTTCTGCAATTCCCATAGAAAATCAACGGCGTCTCTATTCAATTGTGTGGAGCGCATATCAGGTGGGTTTTCTCTGCCGGCTTACGAGATACACGTGAAACTAAAGCCGATCCTGGGTGCCTAGGGTGCCTGTCATCCAATCCGCACTGAATTTCATTTCTAGCACATAGCCAAAAAATCGCCCCATTGACTTACATTGGAGTGCAGAAAAGGTACATTTTTTCTCGGTCCCTTTAAGAGGTAGGAGTTAAACAAGCTTAGGTCTGCGGTGCCCAGGGGGGACCCCATCCAGCCCGCACTGAGTTTCATTCCTACCACCTTAGGAAAAAAAGTCATTATTTTGAGGCTTAGAAGTCATTTCTGCAATTCCCATAGAAAATCAATGGCGTCTCTATTCAATTGTGTGGAGCGCATATCAGGTGGGTTTTCTCTGCCGGCTTAAGAGATACACGTGAAACTAAAGCTGATCCTGGGTGCCTAGGGTGCCTGTCATCCAATCCGCACTGAATTTCATTTCTAGCACATAGCCAAAAAATCGCCCCATTGACTTACATTGGAGTGCAGAAAAGGTCATTTTTTCTCGGTCCCTTTAAGAGGTAGGAGTTAAACAAGCTTAGGTCTGCGGTGCCCAGGGGGGACCCCATCCAGCCCGCACTGAGTTTCATTCCTACCACCTTAGGAAAAAAAGTCATTATTTTGAGGCTTAGAAGTCATTTCTGCAATTCCCATAGAAAATCAACGGCGTCTCTATTCAATTGTGTGGAGCGCATATCAGGTGGGTTTTCTCTGCCGGCTTAAGAGATACACGTGAAACTAAAGCCGATCCTGGGTGCCTAGGGTGCCTGTCATCCAATCCGCACTGAATTTCATTTCTAGCACATAGCCAAAAAATCGCCCCATTGACTTACATTGGAGTGCAGAAAAGGTACATTTTTTCTCGGTCCCTTTAAGAGGTAGGAGTTAAACAAGCTTAGGTCTGCGGTGCCCAGGGGGGACCCCATCCAGCCCGCACTGAGTTTCATTCCTACCACCTTAGGAAAAAAAGTCATTATTTTGAGGCTTAGAAGTCATTTCTGCAATTCCCATAGAAAATCAATGGCGTCTCTATTCAATTGTGTGGAGCGCATATCAGGTGGGTTTTCTCTGCCGGCTTAAGAGATACACGTGAAACTAAAGCCGATCCTGGGTGCCTAGGGTGCCTGTCATCCAATCCGCACTGAATTTCATTTCTAGCACATAGCCAAAAAATCGCCCCATTGACTTACATTGGAGTGCAGAAAAGGTCATTTTTTCTCGGTCCCTTTAAGAGGTAGGAGTTAAACAAGCTTAGGTCTGCGGTGCCCAGGGGGGACCCCATCCAGCCCGCACTGAGTTTCATTCCTACCACCTTAGGAAAAAAAGTCATTATTTTGAGGCTTAGAAGTCATTTCTGCAATTCCCATAGAAAATCAACGGCGTCTCTAATTCAATTGTGTGGAGCGCATATCAGGTGGGTTTTCTCTGCCGGCTTAAGAGATACACGTGAAACTAAAGCCGATCCTGGGTGCCTAGGGTGCCTGTCATCCAATCCGCACTGAATTTCATTTCTAGCACATAGCCAAAAAATCGCCCCATTGACTTACATTGGAGTGCAGAAAAGGTCATTTTTTCTCGGTCCCTTTAAGAGGTAGGAGTTAAACAAGCTTAGGTCTGCGGTGCCCAGGGGGGACCCCATCCAGCCCACACTGAGTTTCATTCCTACCACCTTAGGAAAAAAAGTCATTATTTTGAGGCTTAGAAGTCATTTCTGCAATTCCCATAGAAAATCAACTGGCGTCTCTATTCAATTGTGTGGAGCGCATATCAGGTGGGATTTTCTCTGCCGGCTTAAGAGATACACGTGAAACTAAAGCCGATCCTGGGTGCCTAGGGTGCCTGTCATCCAATCCGCACTGAATTTCATTTCTAGCACATAGCCAAAAAATCGCCCCATTGACTTACATTGGAGTGCAGAAAAGGTCATTTTTTCTCGGTCCCTTTAAGAGGTAGGAGTTAAACAAGCTTAGGTCTGCGGTGCCCAGGGGGGACCCCATCCAGCCCGCACTGAGTTTCATTCCTACCACCTTAGGAAAAAAAGTCATTATTTTGAGGCTTAGAAGTCATTTCTGCAATTCCCATAGAAAATCAACGGCGTCTCTATTCAATTGTGTGGAGCGCATATCAGGTGGGTTTTCTCTGCCGGCTTAAGAGATACACGTGAAACTAAAGCCGATCCTGGGTGCCTAGGGTGCCTGTCATCCAATCCGCACTGAATTTCATTTCTAGCACATAGCCAAAAAATCGCCCCATTGACTTACATTGGAGTGCAGAAAAGGTCATTTTTTCTCGGTCCCTTTAAGAGGTAGGAGTTAAACAAGCTTAGGTCTGCGGTGCCCAGGGGGGACCCCATCCAGCCCGCACTGAGTTTCATTCCTACCACCTTAGGAAAAAAAGTCATTATTTTGAGGCTTAGAAGTCATTTCTGCAATTCCCATAGAAAATCAACGGCGTCTCTATTCAATTGTGTGGAGCGCATATCAGGTGGGATTTTCTCTGCCGGCTTAAGAGATACACGTGAAACTAAAGCCGATCCTGGGTGCCTAGGGTGCCTGTCATCCAATCCGCACTGAATTTCATTTCTAGCACATAGCCAAAAAATCGCCCCATTGACTTACATTGGAGTGCAGAAAAGGTCATTTTTTCTCGGTCCCTTTAAGAGGTAGGAGTTAAACAAGCTTAGGTCTGCGGTGCCCAGGGGGGACCCCATCCAGCCCGCACTGAGTTTCATTCCTACCACCTTAGGAAAAAAAGTCATTATTTTGAGGCTTAGAAGTCATTTCTGCAATTCCCATAGAAAATCAACGGCGTCTCTATTCAATTGTGTGGAGCGCATATCAGGTGGGATTTTCTCTGCCGGCTTAAGAGATACACGTGAAACTAAAGCCGATCCTGGGTGCCTAGGGTGCCTGTCATCCAATCCGCACTGAATTTCATTTCTAGCACATAGCCAAAAAATCGCCCCATTGACTTACATTGGAGTGCAGAAAAGGTCATTTTTTCTCTGTCCCTTTAAGAGGTAGGAGTTAAACAAGCTTAGGTCTGCGGTGCCCAAGGGGGACCCCATCCAGCCCGCACTGAGTTTCATTCCTACCACCTTAGGAAAAAAAGTCATTATTTTGAGGCTTAGAAGTCATTTCTGCAATTCCCATAGAAAATCAACTGGCGTCTCTAATTCAATTGTGTGGAGCGCATATCAGGTGGGTTTTCTCTGCCGGCTTAAGAGATACACGTGAAACTAAAGCCGATCCAGGGTGCCTAGGGTGCCTGTCATCCAATCCGCACTGAATTTCATTTCTAGCACATAGCCAAAAAATCGCCCCATTGACTTACATTGGAGTGCAGAAAAGGTCATTTTTTCTCGGTCCCTTTAAGAGGTAGGAGTTAAACAAGCTTAGGTCTGCGGTGCCCAGGGGGGACCCCATCCAGCCCGCACTGAGTTTCATTCCTACCACCTTAGGAAAAAAAAGTCATTATTTTGAGGCTTAGAAGTCATTTCTGCAATTCCCATAGAAAATCAACGGCGTCTCTATTCAATTGTGTGGAGCGCATATCAGGTGGGTTTTCTCTGCCGGCTTAAGAGATACACGTGAAACTAAAGCCGATCCTGGGTGCCTAGGGTGCCTGTCATCCAATCCGCACTGAATTTCATTTCTAGCACATAGCCAAAAAATCGCCCCATTGACTTACATTGGAGTGCAGAAAAGGTCATTTTTTCTCGGTCCCTTTAAGAGGTAGGAGTTAAACAAGCTTAGGTCTGCGGTGCCCAGGGGGGACCCCATCCAGCCCGCACTGAGTTTCATTCCTACCACCTTAGGAAAAAAAGTCATTATTTTGAGGCTTAGAAGTCATTTCTGCAATTCCCATAGAAAATCAACGGCGTCTCTATTCAATTGTGTGGAGCGCATATCAGGTGGGTTTTCTCTGCCGGCTTAAGAGATACACATGAAACTAAAGCCGATCCTGGGTGCTTAGGGTGCCTGTCATCCAATCCGCACTGAATTTCATTTCTAGCACATAGCCAAAAAATCGCCCCATTGACTTACATTGGAGTGCAGAAAAGGTCATTTTTTCTCGGTCCCTTTAAGAGGTAGGAGTTAAACAAGCTTAGGTCTGCGGTGCCCAGGGGGGACCCCATCCAGCCCGCACTGAGTTTCATTCCTACCACCTTAGGAAAAAAAGTCATTATTTTGAGGCTTAGAAGTCATTTCTGCAATTCCCATAGAAAATCAACGTTCTTGCAGTCCTATGGCGGCACACAATGGGTTAAGTCTAGGATCCCGAGTGCAAGGCAGAAGAGACATGCTCAGCAGTATCCAATCAAAAAAGGACACATGGTATAAGAGGCCGGATCAACCACACCAACACAGAGTTTTTTCCTTCTGCAAGTATGAAGAGACAATTATGTGTTTTTACACTTAATTTACACTTGTTTCTTTGTGTTTTTTTTTCAGATTTGCCTGAGCAGTGTTTGCTGGCACAACGCATGTTTCAGACTTGGAGACCAGGCTGCAGTGTTGCAGTTTGCCTTGATCTGTCATGCCCTGGATGGGATCTAGAGTTGGACTCAGGGCTATAGTGTATGGTTCTCCAATCTCTTTTTTCGATCCCTGTCCGCACAATCCTCCCGGAGATGACCTGACGTGCAGATGACCTGATAGGCGGAGGACCTAATGTGCGGACCACCATACATTCATTTGATGCATGGTTCCTGTCTACCTACTCCGTCCTCTGGGGATGAATGGGACAGGACCTACATGCCGCGGGACAAGTCCTCCAGGAGATGACCTGACATGCAGATGACCTGATATGCGGAGGACCTAATGTACGGACCACCATACATTCATTCGGATGCATGGTTCCTGTCTACCTACTCCGTCCTCTGGGAGGACCTACATGCCGCGGGACATGGTGAGTGTATGACACCTATCAGGTTATCTGATGGTGTTGTTTTCCCGTTTATTATTCACTTAGCCGTGTTATGGTGATTTTTGGCATTGCCAGTATGGAGGCAGGTTGGTAATCTTGAGTTTTGGCGCCAAAGACGCCCGTACTGAATTCCCCCGCCACTCTATGCACGAGGTGCCGGCGTGCGGTCCACCTGCGTTCCAGCGTGCTGGGAGCTTCCTGCCACACTGAATACCCGTTCCGCTATCGCCTGTCATGCTGAAATAGAGGGTGTGTATGTTTCCGTCTGTCACACATCATGCAACTGTAATTACCGGCCTCCTCATTTATGTAGTTGGTGCCAAAATTACGGGCTCTGCATCCGCATCCCGGTCTCTGTGCCTTCCTTTTTTTCAGCTAAAGAGTAGGTGCTGACAGCAGGCGTTATGTGCGCTCCCTTTTGCTGCGTAGCTTATGGGGAAATTACCCAGGGGGTTTTATTTATTTATTTATTTATTTATTTATTTTTTCTTCTCCTTATCAGTTGATCAGAGTTAGCAAGGGTTACAGCGGTATATATATGATTCTGTAACTGTTTTTATGATGAGCTTGTTTTACTACTCTCACTCCCATCATGCTAACTTTTCATTGGGAGATCTCTGTGTATCACTGAGCTCTGCTGGGAGAGTAGTCTCTATGTCATTCTTCCTTCCCCAGCAGCCACGCCCCTAGGGCGTGGTTTATACTTTGTGTTGAGTTTGGAGCATTTTGTCTGCTCTCTCTCTCCTCTAGCTCTGAGGGGAATCCCCTAGCTGGGATATACTGGGAGATCACTGTTCTGATCTGCTATTTTGCTGTGAACACATAGGGGGAAGTAGAATTTTTTTCGGCAACTAGGGGGTATTTCCACCAGTTGTACTGATTTATTATACTGATACTATTATACTCTATTTTTGTGTTTGTATAGAGAGTTTTTCCCCCCTGTGTTGTGTTTCTACTTCCACTCCCATCTTACACTATAGCAGATGGGAGGGTTCTGTATTGTCTGCGCCCTTATGAGTGGAGTAGTCAAGTCATATGCTTTTCCCCTTCTGCGGTAGTTCGGGGGGTTTGTTCACTGGGTTGTTTAACATTTGTGCCCTTTATCGTACTTGCATATATATCTCTTTCTGTTGCTCTGGCTGTTTCTGTTTCTGTTTTCTGTTTCAGAATAAATTCTCCTGCCAAAGGATACATCAGCAGGAGGAGTCACAGATTTTGACAGCCCTATCATCAGTTCCTTCCAGGAGGATCATTCTGCGGAGATTGCCTGAACTGATGGATTTGCTTGAACAGTATTGGGGTGACCACTCTGCAGTTTACAATCTCGGTCTCGCCCTGGATGGCATCAAGATAGCAATCAGAACTATAATCTATGGTTCTCCCAACTCTTATTCATCCTGATCTGCACCATCCTCCTTTTGAAGATGACGCATGATTTGTTCCCCTGTCTTGGCCGTCCCCTACTCAATGAACGGATTCAGACCGGCATGCATCCAGATCACACATGGTACATGTTACTGTTTACCTATCATGCTCTTGGATGACGGTGTTTTTATTCCCGTCGTTGTTACACATTACTTGTGTATGCAACTATGTCTACTGGCGTGGGGGCAGGTCTGATACTTCCATGCTACAATCCTCTTTATTGGATGCAGAGTTTAAACTTCTGGCGCAAAAATTAGTCACTCTGACTTTTCAGCGGACGACTAAATGCACGTGCAGCTGGTGTCTGAGCACCATCACAGTCCACCTGCAGATTTACGCACAAGGAGGTGTTCTCTGCCATGCTGAAATTTTCCCCGCTGACGGAGACACGAGGAGCCGGAGTCTCGGAAGTTGGGAGCGGCGGCCATTATGCCTCTAAAGCTAAGTACTGGAAAATGTGTTTTCTGTGTGTACTTTCTTGTTACCTGCACCCCGTTTTTCCAGGGAGAAGGGTAAAAAAGCTCTTTTTTAGGGGGGAGTGCGCCAGGAAGTCAATACCTGTTGCACGGGAGAGTTCCCGCCATTTGAAAAGCACGAGGATCTGGCTTCCAGAAGCACAACTTTGCTGTGCGTACAAAGTGAACAGTGGACCTTGCTCGCCCTATAATGGCTTCAAGCTATCAGTGATGATCTATATACTTAGCTCTATGGTAAGTACCTCATTATCCCCTCTGTCTTTCATCCTTTTTGCAGGATGTTTCTTTTTAGGACTGAGAGGAAATCCGATAAAGGATTTGGCTGTGTGTCACTACTACAGCTGAGACTCTGGAAGAGGGACCCTGGAGGATGTTGGGGCTGTGTATCGCTAGTCCGACTAAACGGTGGACCCCGGACTGAACTGTGAAACCGCACGACTTACTGACATCCTGCTACTGGAATTATCAGTACCAGTTCTCCTCCGTTACCGCCGCCACCTCACGTCCAGGTTTTGCTTAGCATACTCTGCCCTATAGTGGATATGGCTGATCCGGAAACAGTATATCCAGAAGGCGGCTGCTCGTTATCCTGCTGGTCGCTACATCGCCACTCTCTCAATAATGTAAGTAATATTTCCGGCACATTAAGTCTCTTGTTATGAGACTCTTTAAATTATCTGCTTGCCTGCTGAAAAAAAAAAAAAAAAAAAAATTTTTGGTTACCTGAGCTTAGTGAGCTACACTCTAGGAGTCTCGTAAGTAGGATACTAATCCCTGTCTGTGATGGTAGCCCCACAATTCAAGACTTGGGTTGCATTACACACATAAATGACTGTCTACCCTTTTTAGGATCATCACAGCCTCGATGGGATACCTTGCTATGCAAGCCTAGCTCATATCATTGACCATTATTCATGATAAATGTTTACTGTATGTGTTTTCCACATTATCCCCGTTTATGGGATCTGGGATGTATTACTTTTTGTCATCTAACCTGTTCGGTGTGTTTTTCTTTATGCGGCTAGGAAGAATTGTCTCAATGTCTTTCCCTGCGGCAGTCTACTCCTAGCTAGCGGGGAGAACCTTTTTAGGTGATTCTCCTTCTCCACGGCTTTACAGGGAAGCCTCCTAGTATTGTGAATACCGACATTCCAAGGAGACTATGTATATTGTTTTTTTGATGCTGGCTGTTTTTCTGGGAGTTGTTGTTTTCAGATTTATTCTCCTGCCAGAACGTAGCAGGAGGAATCACAGATTACACCAGCCCTATCAATGGCTCTTTTTCCAAGAGCACCACTCTATGGATATTGCGGGAACGGTGTGTCCTGATACTTTGGTATGTATTCAGCCGGGGGTTCCCTGGCTTTGAAGTTCTCCTCTCTGAATCCGTCTACCGCTGAGGAAGAGGAGAGAATCCGGGAACCGAGAGTGCAGCTCTTTCCCTTCCCTTTGGTGTGGTCCGGCTGCCATAGAATGACATAATCCCTGATGTTGGACAGCGTCCTCCTAATGAGTGAGTAACTATCTGGTTTCTCTTTTTTTGCCTACCTTGTGTACAGCCTCTCCAATAGATTCTAGTATCCAAGGAACAACTCTTAGCTATACAGAAACTTGTCATTTCTGACAAACCGGCTCGGAGGTTCCGTTCTACCCTTATAGTATGCCGTCTGTTGTACAGTATGCTCATGTGTGTTATACATACACTCCTTTCCATTTTTTAAGCTATCTATATTCACAGGGCGTGTTCTCCGGACCCGTACAGGCGGTCAAGGGGACCCTTGATACCTGACTATTTTGTTAAAATCATTTTACCAGGGATATATGGTTTCAGTTCCAGCTTATAACTCTGCTGTTTATTTGTACGAAGAAGGGAAGTAACATACCAGACATCTGGTTTTCAAGTCCAAAATATCTTTAGTTTGGACGAAGCACTCGCCTCAGCCTGGAACGCCCCTCCTAGGATGGTTTTGGTTCAGCCCCCTATCTCGCCGGGATCTTTCCGGCTGAGAATATGGGGAGGCTTTGGAGCTTTTTAGCTTAACACAATAGATTGCTTTGGACTACAGCAGACAATTGGAAAATCTCCAAAAGGTCTCTGTGTGTCTTTAGCCCGTTCTGTTTCAGAAGATGGTTGTCTTCCAATCTTTCTCCTCCAAGTTGGCTTAAATTAACAATTAGCCATGGTTCAAGGATTATCTTTCCTCCTTCAGACGCTTCTTCAGATGCTTCAATCAATCCCCTGGATGATAGAAGTGCTACTTCTGGGAAACCTGGTTATTTGTTATTATTTCTGCGGGAAAAGGAGAACTTCACAGCCTCAAGAAATATAATCTCCAAATAGTGCTTATGGCTTGTTCACTTCTTATTCATCAAGCTCTAGATGGGACTACAGCTTATTCAGCAGGGCCATGTCAGTTGACTGGCCTGGATTTCAAGATCGTTCCTCAAGAAGATCTGAGAGCTGCTTCATGTTTAAGAAAAGCTTGACCTTTTTGTTTTACCTCCTACTACGGGATTTTTATCCCTAAAAAAGCAGCCCTGAGCAGAAAAAGTACTAAGTGTCTAAGTATTGGATTAATTCCCACCCGTGTGTGCTTTACACTGCTATGTATGTCCCATTGTGTGCCGCCATAGGACTGCAAGAACGTAGGAATTTTAATACTTACCTAACGGGAAATTCCTGTTCTTGAAGTCCGTAGGCGGCACAACACACCCTCCCTTATTAAATATACTGCTGCATACGAACTCTGTGTTGGTGTGGTTGATCCGGCCTCTTATACCATGTGTCCTTTTTTGATTGGATACTGCTGAGCATGTCTCTTCTGCCTTGCACTCGGGATCCTAGACTTAACCCATTGTGTGCCGCCTACGGACTTCAAGAACAGGAATTTCCCGTTAGGTAAGTATTAAAATTCCTACGACCTTTTCTGCACTCCAATGTAAGTCAATGGGGCGATTTTTTGGCTATGTGCTAGAAATGAAATTCAGTGCGGATTGGATGACAGGCACCCTAGGCACCCAGGATCGGCTTTAGTTTCACGTGTATCTCTTAAGCCGGCAGAGAAAACCCACCTGATATGCGCTCCACACAATTGAATTAGAGACGCCGTTGATTTTCTATGGGAATTGCAGAAATGACTTCTAAGCCTCAAAATAATGACTTTTTTTCCTAAGGTGGTAGGAATGAAACTCAGTGCGGGCTGGATGGGGTCCCCCCTGGGCACCGCAGACCTAAGCTTGTTTAACTCCTACCTCTTAAAGGGACCGAGAAAAAATGACCTTTTCTGCACTCCAATGTAAGTCAATGGGGCGATTTTTTGGCTATGTGCTAGAAATGAAATTCAGTGCGGATTGGATGACAGGCACCCTAGGCACCCAGGATCAGCTTTAGTTTCACGTGTATCTCTTAAGCCGGCAGAGAAAACCCACCTGATATGCGCTCCACACAATTGAATAGAGACGCCGTTGATTTTCTATGGGAATTGCAGAAATGACTTCTAAGCCTCAAAATAATGACTTTTTTTCCTAAGGTGGTAGGAATGAAACTCAGTGCGGGCTGGATGGGGTCCCCCCTGGGCACCGCAGACCTAAGCTTGTTTAACTCCTACCTCTTAAAGGGACCGAGAAAAAATGACCTTTTCTGCACTCCAATGTAAGTCAATGGGGCGATTTTTTGGCTATGTGCTAGAAATGAAATTCAGTGCGGATTGGATGACAGGCACCCTAGGCACCCAGGATCGGCTTTAGTTTCACGTGTATCTCTTAAGCCGGCAGAGAAAACCCACCTGATATGCGCTCCACACAATTGAATAGAGACGCCGTTGATTTTCTATGGGAATTGCAGAAATGACTTCTAAGCCTCAAAATAATGACTTTTTTTCCTAAGGTGGTAGGAATGAAACTCAGTGCGGGCTGGATGGGGTCCCCCCTGGGCACCGCAGACCTAAGCTTGTTTAACTCCTACCTCTTAAAGGGACCGAGAAAAAATGACCTTTTCTGCACTCCAATGTAAGTCAATGGGGCGATTTTTTGGCTATGTGCTAGAAATGAAATTCAGTGCGGATTGGATGACAGGCACCCTAGGCACCCAGGATCGGCTTTAGTTTCACGTGTATCTCTTAAGCCGGCAGAGAAAACCCACCTGATATGCGCTCCACACAATTGAATAGAGACGCCGTTGATTTTCTATGGGAATTGCAGAAATGACTTCTAAGCCTCAAAATAATGACTTTTTTTCCTAAGGTGGTAGGAATGAAACTCAGTGCGGGCTGGATGGGGTCCCCCCTGGGCACCGCAGACCTAAGCTTGTTTAACTCCTACCTCTTAAAGGGACCGAGAAAAAATGACCTTTTCTGCACTCCAATGTAAGTCAATGGGGCGATTTTTTGGCTATGTGCTAGAAATGAAATTCAGTGCGGATTGGATGACAGGCACCCTAGGCACCCAGGATCGGCTTTAGTTTCACGTGTATCTCTTAAGCCGGCAGAGAAAACCCACCTGATATGCGCTCCACACAATTGAATAGAGACGCCGTTGATTTTCTATGGGAATTGCAGAAATGACTTCTAAGCCTCAAAATAATGACTTTTTTTCCTAAGGTGGTAGGAATGAAACTCAGTGCGGGCTGGATGGGGTCCCCCCTGGGCACCGCAGACCTAAGCTTGTTTAACTCCTACCTCTTAAAGGGACCGAGAAAAAATGACCTTTTCTGCACTCCAATGTAAGTCAATGGGGCGATTTTTTGGCTATGTGCTAGAAATGAAATTCAGTGCGGATTGGATGACAGGCACCCTAGGCACCCAGGATCGGCTTTAGTTTCACGTGTATCTCTTAAGCCGGCAGAGAAAACCCACCTGATATGCGCTCCACACAATTGAATAGAGACGCCATTGATTTTCTATGGGAATTGCAGAAATGACTTCTAAGCCTCAAAATAATGACTTTTTTTCCTAAGGTGGTAGGAATGAAACTCAGTGCGGGCTGGATGGGGTCCCCCCTGGGCACCGCAGACCTAAGCTTGTTTAACTCCTACCTCTTAAAGGGACCGAGAAAAAATGACCTTTTCTGCACTCCAATGTAAGTCAATGGGGCGATTTTTTGGCTATGTGCTAGAAATGAAATGCAGTGCGGATTGGATGACAGGCACCCTAGGCACCCAGGATCGGCTTTAGTTTCACGTGTATCTCTTAAGCCGGCAGAGAAAATCCACCTGATATGCGCTCCACACAATTGAATAGAGACGCCATTGATTTTCTATGGGAATTGCAGAAATGTCTTCTAAGCCTCAAAATAATGACTTTTTTTCCTAAGGTGGTAGGAATGAAACTCAGTGTGGGCTGGATGGGGTCCCCCCTGGGCACCGCAGACCTAAGCTTGTTTAACTCCTACCTCTTAAAGGGACCGAGAAAAAATGACCTTTTCTGCACTCCAATGTAAGTCAATGGGGCGATTTTTTGGCTATGTGCTAGAAATGAAATTCAGTGCGGATTGGATGACAGGCACCCTAGGCACCCAGGATCAGCTTTAGTTTCACGTGTATCTCTTAAGCCGGCAGAGAAAACCCACCTGATATGCGCTCCACACAATTGAATAGAGACGCCATTGATTTTCTATGGGAATTGCAGAAATGACTTCTAAGCCTCAAAATAATGACTTTTTTTCCTAAGGTGGTAGGAATGAAACTCAGTGCGGGCTGGATGGGGTCCCCCCTGGGCACCGCAGACCTAAGCTTGTTTAACTCCTACCTCTTAAAGGGACCGAGAAAAAATGACCTTTTCTGCACTCCAATGTAAGTCAATGGGGCGATTTTTTGGCTATGTGCTAGAAATGAAATTCAGTGCGGATTGGATGACAGGCACCCTAGGCACCCAGGATCGGCTTTAGTTTCACGTGTATCTCTTAAGCCGGCAGAGAAAACCCACCTGATATGCGCTCCACACAATTGAATTAGAGACGCCGTTGATTTTCTATGGGAATTGCAGAAATGACTTCTAAGCCTCAAAATAATGACTTTTTTTCCTAAGGTGGTAGGAATGAAACTCAGTGCGGGCTGGATGGGGTCCCCCCTGGGCACCGCAGACCTAAGCTTGTTTAACTCCTACCTCTTAAAGGGACCGAGAAAAAATGACCTTTTCTGCACTCCAATGTAAGTCAATGGGGCGATTTTTTGGCTATGTGCTAGAAATGAAATTCAGTGCGGATTGGATGACAGGCACCCTAGGCACCCAGGATCGGCTTTAGTTTCACGTGTATCTCTTAAGCCGGCAGAGAAAATCCACCTGATATGCGCTCCACACAATTGAATAGAGACGCCATTGATTTTCTATGGGAATTGCAGAAATGACTTCTAAGCCTCAAAATAATGACTTTTTTTCCTAAGGTGGTAGGAATGAAACTCAGTGCTGGGCTGGATGGGGTCCCCCCTGGGCACCGCAGACCTAAGCTTGTTTAACTCCTACCTCTTAAAGGGACCGAGAAAAAATGACCTTTTCTGCACTCCAATGTAAGTCAATGGGGCGATTTTTTGGCTATGTGCTAGAAATGAAATTCAGTGCGGATTGGATGACAGGCACCCTAGGCACCCAGGATCGGCTTTAGTTTCACGTGTATCTCTTAAGCCGGCAGAGAAAACCCACCTGATATGCGCTCCACACAATTGAATAGAGACGCCGTTGATTTTCTATGGGAATTGCAGAAATGACTTCTAAGCCTCAAAATAATGACTTTTTTTCCTAAGGTGGTAGGAATGAAACTCAGTGCGGGCTGGATGGGGTCCCCCCTGGGCACCGCAGACCTAAGCTTGTTTAACTCCTACCTCTTAAAGGGACCGAGAAAAAATGACCTTTTCTGCACTCCAATGTAAGTCAATGGGGCGATTTTTTGGCTATGTGCTAGAAATGAAATTCAGTGCGGATTGGATGACAGGCACCCTAGGCACCCAGGATCGGCTTTAGTTTCACGTGTATCTCTTAAGCCGGCAGAGAAAACCCACCTGATATGCGCTCCACACAATTGAATTAGAGACGCCGTTGATTTTCTATGGGAATTGCAGAAATGACTTCTAAGCCTCAAAATAATGACTTTTTTTCCTAAGGTGGTAGGAATGAAACTCAGTGCGGGCTGGATGGGGTCCCCCCTGGGCACCGCAGACCTAAGCTTGTTTAACTCCTACCTCTTAAAGGGACCGAGAAAAAATGACCTTTTCTGCACTCCAATGTAAGTCAATGGGGCGATTTTTTGGCTATGTGCTAGAAATGAAATTCAGTGCGGATTGGATGACAGGCACCCTAGGCACCCAGGATCGGCTTTAGTTTCACGTGTATCTCTTAAGCCGGCAGAGAAAACCCACCTGATATGCGCTCCACACAATTGAATAGAGACGCCAGTTGATTTTCTATGGGAATTGCAGAAATGACTTCTAAGCCTCAAAATAATGACTTTTTTTCCTAAGGTGGTAGGAATGAAACTCAGTGCGGGCTGGATGGGGTCCCCCCTGGGCACCGCAGACCTAAGCTTGTTTAACTCCTACCTCTTAAAGGGACCGAGAAAAAATGACCTTTTCTGCACTCCAATGTAAGTCAATGGGGCGATTTTTTGGCTATGTGCTAGAAATGAAATTCAGTGCGGATTGGATGACAGGCACCCTAGGCACCCAGGATCGGCTTTAGTTTCAGGTGTATCTCTTAAGCCGGCAGAGAAAACCCACCTGATATGCGCTCCACACAATTGAATAGAGACGCCGTTGATTTTCTATGGGAATTGCAGAAATGACTTCTAAGCCTCAAAATAATGACTTTTTTTCCTAAGGTGGTAGGAATGAAACTCAGTGCGGGCTGGATGGGGTCCCCCCTGGGCACCGCAGACCTAAGCTTGTTTAACTCCTACCTCTTAAAGGGACCGAGAAAAAATGACCTTTTCTGCACTCCAATGTAAGTCAATGGGGCGATTTTTTGGCTATGTGCTAGAAATGAAATGCAGTGCGGATTGGATGACAGGCATCCTAGGCACCCAGGATCGGCTTTAGTTTCACGTGTATCTCTTAAGCCGGCAGAGAAAACCCACCTGATATGCGCTCCACACAATTGAATAGAGACGCCGTTGATTTTCTATGGGAATTGCAGAAATGACTTCTAAGCCTCAAAATAATGACTTTTTTTCCTAAGGTGGTAGGAATGAAACTCAGTGCGGGCTGGATGGGGTCCCCCCTGGGCACCGCAGACCTAAGCTTGTTTAACTCCTACCTCTTAAAGGGACCGAGAAAAAATGTACCTTTTCTGCACTCCAATGTAAGTCAATGGGGCGATTTTTTGGCTATGTGCTAGAAATGAAATGCAGTGCGGATTGGATGACAGGCACCCTAGGCACCCAGGATCGGCTTTAGTTTCACGTGTATCTCTTAAGCCGGCAGAGAAAACCCACCTGATATGCGCTCCACACAATTGAATAGAGACGCCGTTGATTTTCTATGGGAATTGCAGAAATGACTTCTAAGCCTCAAAATAATGACTTTTTTTCCTAAGGTGGTAGGAATGAAACTCAGTGCGGGCTGGATGGGGTCCCCCCTGGGCACCGCAGACCTAAGCTTGTTTAACTCCTACCTCTTAAAGGGACCGAGAAAAAATGACCTTTTCTGCACTCCAATGTAAGTCAATGGGGCGATTTTTTGGCTATGTGCTAGAAATGAAATGCAGTGCGGATTGGATGACAGGCACCCTAGGCACCCAGGATCGGCTTTAGTTTCACGTGTATCTCTTAAGCCGGCAGAGAAAACCCACCTGAAAATGCGCTCCACACAATTGAATAGAGACGCCAGTTGATTTTCTATGGGAATTGCAGAAATGACTTCTAAGCCTCAAAATAATGACTTTTTTTCCTAAGGTGGTAGGAATGAAACTCAGTGCGGGCTGGATGGGGTCCCCCCTGGGCACCGCAGACCTAAGCTTGTTTAACTCCTACCTCTTAAAGGGACCGAGAAAAAATTTACTTTTCTGCACTCCAATGTAAGTCAATGGGGCGATTTTTTGGCTATGTGCTAGAAATGAAATGCAGTGCGGATTGGATGACAGGCACCCTAGGCACCCAGGATCGGCTTTAGTTTCACGTGTATCTCTTAAGCCGGCAGAGAAAACCCACCTGATATGCGCTCCACACAATTGAATAGAGACGCCATTGATTTTCTATGGGAATTGCAGAAATGACTTCTAAGCCTCAAAATAATGACTTTTTTTCCTACGGTGGTAGGAATGAAACTCAGTGCGGGCTGGATGGGGTCCCCCCTGGGCACCGCAGACCTAAGCTTGTTTAACTCCTACCTCTTAAAGGGACCGAGAAAAAATGACCTTTTCTGCACTCCAATGTAAGTCAATGGGGCGATTTTTTGGCTATGTGCTAGAAATGAAATGCAGTGCGGATTGGATGACAGGCACCCTAGGCACCCAGGATCAGCTTTAGTTTCACGTGTATCTCTTAAGCCGGCAGAGAAAACCCACCTAATATGCGCTCCACACAATTGAATAGAGACGCCATTGATTTTCTATGGGAATTGCAGAAATGACTTCTAAGCCTCAAAATAATGACTTTTTTTCCTAAGGTGGTAGGAATGAAACTCAGTGCGGGCTGGATGGGGTCCCCCCTGGGCACCGCAGACCTAAGCTTGTTTAACTCCTACCTCTTAAAGGGACCGAGAAAAAATGATTCTTTTCTGCACTCCAATGTAAGTCAATGGGGCGATTTTTGGCTATGTGCTAGAAATGAAATGCAGTGCGGATTGGATGACAGGCACCCTAGGCACCCAGTATCAGGCTTTAGTTTCACGTGTATCTCTTAAGCCGGCAGAGAAAACCCACCTGATATGCGCTCCACACAATTGAATAGAGACGCCGTTGATTTTCTATGGGAATTGCAGAAATGACTTCTAAGCCTCAAAATAATGACTTTTTTTCCTAAGGTGGTAGGAATGAAACTCAGTGCGGGCTGGATGGGGTCCCCCCTGGGCACCGCAGACCTAAGCTTGTTTAACTCCTACCTCTTAAAGGGACCGAGAAAAAAATGTACTTTTCTGCACTCCAATGTAAGTCAATGGGGCGATTTTTTGGCTATGTGCTAGAAATGAAATGCAGTGCGGATTGGATGACAGGCACCCTAGGCACCCAGGATCGGCTTTAGTTTCACGTGTATCTCTTAAGCCGGCAGAGAAAACCCACCTGATATGCGCTCCACACAATTGAATAGAGACGCCGTTGATTTTCTATGGGAATTGCAGAAATGACTTCTAAGCCTCAAAATAATGACTTTTTTTCCTAAGGTGGTAGGAATGAAACTCAGTGCGGGCTGGATGGGGTCCCCCCTGGGCACCGCAGACCTAAGCTTGTTTAACTCCTACCTCTTAAAGGGACCGAGAAAAAATGATCTTTTCTGCACTCCAATGTAAGTCAATGGGGCGATTTTTTGGCTATGTGCTAGAAATGAAATGCAGTGCGGATTGGATGACAGGCACCCTAGGCACCCAGGATCGGCTTTAGTTTCACGTGTATCTCTTAAGCCGGCAGAGAAAACCCACCTGATATGCGCTCCACACAATTGAATAGAGACGCCGTTGATTTTCTATGGGAATTGCAGAAATGACTTCTAAGCCTCAAAATAATGACTTTTTTCCTAAGGTGGTAGGAATGAAACTCAGTGCGGGCTGGATGGGGTCCCCCCTGGGCACCGCAGACCTAAGCTTGTTTAACTCCTACCTCTTAAAGGGACCGAGAAAAAATGACCTTTTCTGCACTCCAATGTAAGTCAATGGGGCGATTTTTTGGCTATGTGCTAGAAATGAATGCAGTGCGGATTGGATGACAGGCACCCTAGGCACCCAGGATCGGCTTTAGTTTCACGTGTATCTCTTAAGCCGGCAGAGAAAACCCACCTGATATGCGCTCCACACAATTGAATAGAGACGCCGTTGATTTTCTATGGGAATTGCAGAAATGACTTCTAAGCCTCAAAATAATGACTTTTTTTCCTAAGGTGGTAGGAATGAAACTCAGTGCGGGCTGGATGGGGTCCCCCCTGGGCACCGCAGACCTAAGCTTGTTTAACTCCTACCTCTTAAAGGGACCGAGAAAAAATGACCTTTTCTGCACTCCAATGTAAGTCAATGGGGCGATTTTTTGGCTATGTGCTAGAAATGAAATGCAGTGCGGATTGGATGACAGGCACCCTAGGCACCCAGGATCGGCTTTAGTTTCACGTGTATCTCTTAAGCCGGCAGAGAAAACCCACCTGATATGCGCTCCACACAATTGAATAGAGACGCCGTTGATTTTCTATGGGAATTGCAGAAATGACTTCTAAGCCTCAAAATAATGACTTTTTTTTCTAAGGTGGTAGGAATGAAACTCAGTGCGGGCTGGATGGGGTCCCCCCTGGGCACCGCAGACCTAAGCTTGTTTAACTCCTACCTCTTAAAGGGACCGAGAAAAAATGACCTTTTCTGCACTCCAATGTAAGTCAATGGGGCGATTTTTTGGCTATGTGCTAGAAATGAAATTCAGTGCGGATTGGATGACAGGCACCCTAGGCACCCAGGATCGGCTTTAGTTTCACGTGTATCTCTTAAGCCGGCAGAGAAAACCCACCTGATATGCGCTCCACACAATTGAATAGAGACGCCATTGATTTTCTATGGGAATTGCAGAAATGACTTCTAAGCCTCAAAATAATGACTTTTTTTCCTAAGGTGGTAGGAATGAAACTCAGTGCGGGCTGGATGGGGTCCCCCCTGGGCACCGCAGACCTAAGCTTGTTTAACTCCTACCTCTTAAAGGGACCGAGAAAAATGACCTTTTCTGCACTCCAATGTAAGTCAATGGGGCGATTTTTTGGCTATGTGCTAGAAATGAAATGCAGTGCGGATTGGATGACAGGCACCCTAGGCACCCAGGATCGGCTTTAGTTTCACGTGTATCTCTTAAGCCGGCAGAGAAAACCCACCTGATATGCGCTCCACACAATTGAATAGAGACGCCGTTGATTTTCTATGGGAATTGCAGAAATGACTTCTAAGCCTCAAAATAATGACTTTTTTTTCCTAAGGTGGTAGGAATGAAACTCAGTGCGGGCTGGATGGGGTCCCCCCTGGGCACCGCAGACCTAAGCTTGTTTAACTCCTACCTCTTAAAGGGACCGAGAAAAAATGACCTTTTCTGCACTCCAATGTAAGTCAATGGGGCGATTTTTTGGCTATGTGCTAGAAATGAAATTCAGTGCGGATTGGATGACAGGCACCCTAGGCACCCAGGATCAGCTTTAGTTTCACGTGTATCTCTTAAGCCGGCAGAGAAAACCCACCTGATATGCGCTCCACACAATTGAATAGAGACGCCGTTGATTTTCTATGGGAATTGCAGAAATGACTTCTAAGCCTCAAAATAATGACTTTTTTTCCTAAGGTGGTAGGAATGAAACTCAGTGCGGGCTGGATGGGGTCCCCCCTGGGCACCGCAGACCTAAGCTTGTTTAACTCCTACCTCTTAAAGGGACCGAGAAAAAATGACCTTTTCTGCACTCCAATGTAAGTCAATGGGGCGATTTTTTGGCTATGTGCTAGAAATGAAATTGCAGTGCGGATTGGATGACAGGCACCCTAGGCACCTAGGATCGGCTTTAGTTTCACGTGTATCTCTTAAGCCGGCAGAGAAAACCCACCTGATATGCGCTCCACACAATTGAATAGAGACGCCGTTGATTTTCTATGGGAATTGCAGAAATGACTTCTAAGCCTCAAAATAATGACTTTTTTTCCTAAGGTGGTAGGAATGAAACTCAGTGCGGGCTGGATGGGGTCCCCCCTGGCACCGCAGACCTAAGCTTGTTTAACTCCTACCTCTTAAAGGGACCGAGAAAAAATGACCTTTTCTGCACTCCAATGTAAGTCAATGGGGCGATTTTTTGGCTATGTGCTAGAAATGAAATTCAGTGCGGATTGGATGACAGGCACCCTAGGCACCCAGGATCGGCTTTAGTTTCACGTGTATCTCTTAAGCCGGCAGAGAAAATCCACCTGATATGCGCTCCACACAATTGAATAGAGACGCCGTTGATTTTCTATGGGAATTGCAGAAATGACTTCTAAGCCTCAAAATAATGACTTTTTTTCCTAAGGTGGTAGGAATGAAACTCAGTGCGGGCTGGATGGGGTTCCCCCTGGGCACCGCAGACCTAAGCTTGTTTAACTCCTACCTCTTAAAGGGACCGAGAAAAAATGACCTTTTCTGCACTCCAATGTAAGTCAATGGGGCGATTTTTTGGCTATGTGCTAGAAATGAAATGCAGTGCGGATTGGATGACAGGCACCCTAGGCACCCAGGATCGGCTTTAGTTTCACGTGTATCTCTTAAGCCGGCAGAGAAAACCCACCTGATATGCGCTCCACACAATTGAATAGAGACGCCGTTGATTTTCTATGGGAATTGCAGAAATGACTTCTAAGCCTCAAAATAATGACTTTTTTTCCTAAGGTGGTAGGAATGAAACTCAGTGCGGGCTGGATGGGGTCCCCCCTGGGCACCGCAGACCTAAGCTTGTTTAACTCCTACCTCTTAAAGGGACCGAGAAAAAATGACCTTTTCTGCACTCCAATGTAAGTCAATGGGGCGATTTTTTTGGCTATGTGCTAGAAATGAAATGCAGTGCGGATTGGATGACAGGCACCCTAGGCACCCAGGATCGGCTTTAGTTTCACGTGTATCTCTTAAGCCGGCAGAGAAAACCCACCTGATATGCGCTCCACACAATTGAATAGAGACGCCGTTGATTTTCTATGGGAATTGCAGAAATGACTTCTAAGCCTCAAAATAATGACTTTTTTTCCTAAGGTGGTAGGAATGAAACTCAGTGCGGGCTGGATGGGGTCCCCCCTGGGCACCGCAGACCTAAGCTTGTTTAACTCCTACCTCTTAAAGGGACCGAGAAAAATGACCTTTTCTGCACTCCAAGGTAAGTCAATTGGGCGATTTTTTGGCTATGTT